>NW_023606173.1:0-19427 GCF_013339745.2 Dermacentor silvarum
CCTGGAAGGTTCCAATGGCCGACCCTGACCGACCTAAGACGGCTTTTGTCACCACTGACGGACTGTATCAGTTTAACGTGATGCCGTTCGGATTGTGCAACGCCCCAGCTACTTTCGAACGGATGATGGATAACATCCTTCCTGGCTACAAGTGGAATACCTGCCTCTGCTACCTTGACGACATCGTCATTTTTTCTCGCGATTTTCCAACTCACCTTGTTCGTCTTCGTGCGATTCTCACGTGCCTCACCTCTGCTGGCCTTCAACTTAACATAAAGAAGTGCCACTTTGCTGCACGCCAGCTGACGATACTAGGCCACGTCGTCTGCAAGGAGGGAGTTCTTCCGGACCCCGCCAAGCACCGTGCCGTAGCCGAATATCCCAAGCCCAATTCCTTGAAAACGCTTAGAAGTTTCATTGGGCTGTGCTCGTATTTTCGTCGATTTGTGCGCGACTTTGCTACCATCATCGCGCCTCTTACCAACCTTCTGACCGCCTCTAACGGCCTGTCTGCTTGGTCGACAGAATGCGACGAATCTTTTCGAACGCTACGGCGCTTACTAACGTCGCCACCAATGCTCCGTCACTTTGACCCTAATGCGCCTACGGAGATCCATACTGACGCCAGTGGTGTTGGCCTTGGTGCGGTATTGGCTCAAAAAACACCAGGATACCAAGAATACGTCGTTGCCTACGCGAGTCGCACGCTCAAGAAAGCCGAGTGTAACTATTCTGTCACCGAGAAAGAGTGCCTCGCTATAATTTGGGCTTTGGCTAAGTTTCGTCCTTACCTTTATGGCCGCCCTTTCGACGTCGTCACGGACCATCATGCTCTATGCTGGCTCTCGTCGCTGAAAGATCCCTCGGGACGCCTCGGTCGTTGGGCGCTTCGCCTGCAAGATTACGACATCCGTGTTGTGTACCGATCCGGCCGCAAACACTCGGACGCTGATGCACTGTCCCGCTCGCCGCTAGCGTCTGACACGGCTTCTCCGTCAGCCTCTTCGGCTCCCTTGTCGCCTATTGACTTTGCAGACAAGTCGTCGGAGCAACGCAAGAATGCGTGGATTTGTCAACTCCTTGACTTTCTCACTGACACATCCACTTATCCCGCCTCAAGAACTCTGCGTCGCCAAGCCGCCCATTTCACTATTCGCGACGATCTCCTTTATCGCCGGAATTACGCGTCTGATGGCCGGAGGTGGCTTCTAGTGGTACCTCGCCACATGCGCACGGACATATGCGCTGCTTTCCACACTGACCCACAAAGCGCTCACGCCGGCGTTCTCAAGACCTACAATCGCTTGCGGCAGCGATTCTACTGGCGCGGAATGTATGCATTTGTGTGCAAGTACATACGTGCTTGCACTGCCTGTCAGCGGCGCAAGACTCCACCTCAACGCCCGGCCGGTACACTTCAGCCTCTCCCTTGCCCGGCCCGTCCATTCGACCGCGTCGGTATCGACTTATACGGCCCGCTTCCCTCGGCCACCTCTGGGAATAGCTGGATAATTGTCGGCGTGGACCACCTCACGCGTTACGCCGAGACTGCAGCTTTACCTACAGCCACAGCAAGAGACGTTGCGTTTTTCATCTTACGCAACTTCGTACTGCGCCACGGTGCTCCCCGTGAGCTTTTAAGCGACAGGGGACGTGTTTTCCTGTCAGATGCTATTGAAGCCTTGCTCGTGCAGTGTAACATCGTTCATCGCATGACAAGTGCATATCATCCGCTAACTAATGGCCTCACTGAGCGATTTAATCGCACTCTGGGGGATATGCTCACGATGTACACGGCGTCCAGCCAGACAAATTGGGACACCGTCCTTCCATTCATCACATATGCGTACAACACTGCTACGCACGCGACTACAGGATTCTCGCCGTTCTTCCTCTTGTACGGACGTGAGCCATCATGCACGCTGGACACTATGCTTCCCTACGCACCTGACTCATCTGAGTACGCTGCAATTTCTGATGTCGCCAAGTACGCCGAAGATTCTCGACAGTTGGCCCGTTCATTGACAACCGAGGACCAAGGTCACCAGAAGCTCAGGCACGACACCGACCGATCTCTCACTACTTTCGCGACCGGTGCCCTAGTTTGGCTTTGGATTCCTCCGAGTACGCCTGGCCTTTCGTCTAAATTATTGGCCCGCTATCATGGGCCCTACCGCATCCGCGCTCGGACATCTCCAGTCAATTATGACGTTGAGCCTTTGACACCGTCTCAAGACTTACGTCGTCGTGGTCGAGAAATCGTTCACGTGAGTCGCCTCAAGCCCTATTATGACCCCTCTATACTGACAACGCCTTAAGTCACCAGGATGGCTACGCTACTTCCCGGGGGCCAATGTAATGAAGAAGACAAGACGACGACGAAGCAGTCAGCAAGCAAGCCACAGTGTTAGTGCTAACCACGCGCCCCGAGCTTGCGCTTGCCCGGATTTTGGCTGCTGGTCGCCTCGCCGCTTCTTGACGTTCGCCTGACGTTTCTCGCATTCCTTGACGTTTACACGTGAATAAATCGCTTTGCAATATATATATATATATATCGACCGGAATAGACTTTTATAATAGACCGGAAGATAGAGACGTTGGTAAGTTGAGACGTTGGTAAAGTCTTAGTTTCCGCTGTAGGCCTCTATTTTTATGCGTCCGCATTCTTCTGGTATTTCAGGGACTTTCCAGGGGCCAACTATCCTCCTGTCTATGTATGCTTGTTTGCAGCTAAAGATTTTCCCACCTGCTTTAGTCACTGCTGAATTTAACTCTAAAATTTTATTTTTTCGCCACAATGGTCGTCTCGTTATCACGTCGATGGCTATCATACAAATGGCGCGCAAGGGAGCGCCAGCTCGCAACGATACATTCTTACTAAAGATACGTTTTGTGAATACAGGTATAGAAAAGGAAATTCATTTTCTATGTCAAAAACGAAAATTATAATCAAGAGCACACCTAGTAAAGGCTGATTAAGAGTGGTACTTGAGGAGGCTCACAAAATAAATACAGATCTCACTCACTGTATGAATCTTTGTTACGGGAAGAATTTTACAAATATCTGGCCATGCAGCCTCGTTTGGTATCTGCAAGGAGTTGCTAAAAGGACCAATGTGTTTTTATAAGGCCAGAAATTCTGGGTGTAACACGTTTGTCTATGTGGCAGCAGCAAACTGACTACGGTGATTGCATAGGTAGATTTGTTTTCTGCTGCGGTTAGAAACTTAACTGTACCAAAGTTGACAGTTGGCTGGGTTGATTAAGAGTGACGTGGCAGGCAAATTTATAAGTACGCGCGTTAAATGGAAACTGAATAAAAACTGATAAGAGTCTCCTTGCACAAAACTTTCATAAGCAAGTGGTAGCAAGCGCTATACCGGCGTTGTCCGCAATGCTTCCCAGAACCCTAGGGTAACACTGCGGGCAAAGAGTTATTATGCTCTGAGGATGGGGGCTGTGTCAGGGCTGACGTATACAGGAGGTTTGACGTTTTTGGCCTAAATGTGCTCGTTCTAATTGCTAAATACCTCTTTCCTACCTATATTTATGAATATGAGGTTTGTGATAGACACCCCCAGTAATTTTGGAAAACTAAGATAGGCGCCTTGTTTATATTCTGAGGAAATGAGAGCAAAGTCATGGGTGATCTGTAACTGAAGCTCAAAGTGTGGTGGTTTATAAAGGTCTTTGGAGTAAATTGCGCATGCAAATGCTCTGAGGGGTGTGGTATTTTATGAACGGCACCGAAGTTAGTGCGTTTTCCCAGGAGTACAGTAACTTCCACTAATATCAAATTTAGTTAAGGTAGGGAAACTCTATTCTCAATATTCTTTAGAGCATAAGTGTAACTCGATAATTAGAGCTGCTCTGAAAAAAAATTGCTTCAACAAGTGCTTGAAAGCTTGATACGACCGTTATCGCCTATGTTTACCTTTCAGACTCTCTCTAGAGAACTCTACGGCACACGAGTTCACACCGGGTAAAAATGGGAGGGCGGGGGCATGCTGACTGTAATATGTGACGAACAATCATCAAATTCTGTGCTTAGCTATCCGCGTTGCAAATAATTAGTGAACCCTTCTTTCGTCTCTATTTTCGTGCGTTATACGAGATGCCCGCAATGGTTTTCTTTCCAAAGGGGTTACCTTCTTGATAGTTAGAAATGGTTAGGCCAGGTTATTGGTGATGTGTGCAGAAAATTCTCAATGTGTGGCATAATTACAGCCTTTGCTATAAATGACATAAGGAACAGCTGAAGTGCGTTATGAGGGTCTTATTGCGTCCCTTGTCCTGAGATAATTTTAAGTGTAACCGAAACGAAATTTTGTGAAAATTTCGTGGAGCTTTATGGTAAATTGAGTACGATGTTAACTGTACACACACAATTTGCAGCTATTGTAAAGAAATCTTGCAGGAAGTGCTCGAAATCGATACACACCCATTATCACCATTATTTTACAGTGTTTCGGGATAAGTCTAGGTAACATCAAAATTGTATCCGGTGCAAATGGATGTTACGTCAAATGTGTAGCGCCACGAAACTTTAATAGTTCTGAATTAGGACCTTTAATAATGTTTACGCAAAACTCGATTTCACTCTCTTTTCATGTGGTATGTTAGGTACGAAGTAGGTTTTCTTTTTGTTCTTGGCCCCAAGCTGAAGAAGATAACGCAACCTATGTAGCATGGGTTCTTCATTATCACCATTATCCTAGTATTGAAGTACCCTATTTTGAACATATTGAATTCATTGATTTTTCTAAGTAGCACAACTTCTCCAAGCTCAACCACCGGGCAAACTATCTTTTCCAGGCGGAAATTCAAAAACGCGTTTGCAATGGTGTTTCTACACTTCAATTTTTCCAATATCCAAATTATGCACTTTTTGAAAGTCCTAATTGAGTCGAACGTGCGATATTCAGACTGCTGCCGAGCACTTATAAAAAATTAAAACATTGCTTTCAAGTGATGCAAAAATTATTAAAATACAACGCAGAAATTCAAGCGGTGGCATTAAGGCCTTGCTCTAGGGCAGCCATAAAATATTTATTCAGGAAAATAATTACCTTCATTGCTTTTGAAATAATGGTTATCATAGGGTGACGTACCGAGTTGTGAATGTGGTGACCGTAACGTTATTTTTCATTTGTATTTGAGTAATAAAATTTATAACAGTTTCTTATGGCAATATAGTCCTTCATCCCGCAAATTTCTCCCAGAATCGGCGCACTGGTTGAAATGCTCGCGCTTCACTGCAAAAGTTCCTTAAAGCGGCGCAATCATAGCACATGGTACCTCGTAGGAAGCACTGCACGTTGTAGTGTATAAGGATTGTGCTAATTAGGGGTTAGGCTGGTTTTAAAAAAGACAAAGGGAAATATCAATAGAGGCACTTGTTCCGAGTCCAAGGGCTCCACAAGATGCATTCGGCATGCCGGAGACATGCTCCTGACACCTGCCTCACCGGGTAGCGGTAGCGGTAGAGTGGGCTTGGCAGCACGCCAGCAATGGGTTATGCTCATTGGAATCCTGTTCTTTTCGTGCAGCTTACCGTTCTGGCATCTTCGCTGCCGCTGAGTTCTCAAGAACCTTTCGTCGTGACAGCACAGGCTTCGCTGTTCCAGGTACAGCCTTGTTTGGCAACAGCTCGACAATCAACAGAAAAGGTGCTGTGTGACGTCGACGACCAGCCTTTCAAAGAGCGTCAGTGCCCCGTGGAACCAGCGCCATCATCGCAACACTTTCTGCGCACGCTCCAAGAGGGGCCACGGTTTGCGTCACTGGCAGCGCCCCAATCAACGGATAAAATACATCCCGGAATCAGCACTCCTTTCAGTGGGCTTGGCAGCACGCCAGCAATGGGTTATGCTCATTGGAATCCTGTTCTTTTCGTGCAGCTTACCGTTCTGGCATCTTCGCTGCCGCTGAGTTCTCAAGAACCTTTCGTCGTGACAGCACAGGCTTCGCTGTTCCAGGTACAGCCTTGTTTGGCAACAGCTCGACAATCAACAGAAAAGGTGCTGTGTGACGTCGACGACCAGCCTTTCAAAGAGCGTCAGTGCCCCGTGGAACCAGCGCCATCATCGCAACACTTTCTGCGCACGCTCCAAGAGGGGCCACGGTTTGCGTCACTGGCAGCGCCCCAATCAACGGATAAAATACATCCCGGAATCAGCACTCCTTTCAGTGGGCTTGGCAGCACGCCAGCAATGGGTTATGCTCATTGGAATCCTGTTCTTTTCGTGCAGGTAAAAAATCACTTCTCTTTATTCTCGCGACGTACGCGCTATGCTGGTCTTGTAGTGCTGCCGAGCCCACGGCAATGTTATGCTATAGTTATTGACTGCGGTAGTGTTCTTTCTTTGCTACTACTTTTGGCAGGAGACGTTGAGGAAAATCCCGGTCCTACCGGCACTCGTGCTACTGCTTCCGCATCTGACGAGCACTGTGACCTGGCATTGGCTCTCAGCGAACTCAAGTCCGGACAATCAACGCTTCTAAATGAAATGAGGGCACTAAAGACTAAACTAAGTAAAAACGACCAAATCCTAGACACTATCCAGCAACGACTTAGTAAAATAGAACAGGATTGTGGTTCTTTTGTCGCTATAAAGACTCAGGTCAAAGGCCTTGAGACACTTGCTGAGAGCCAGGCTAACCAAATCGCTGCTTTAACCTCCCGTGTAGACGAGGCGGAAGACAGGGCGCGTAGGCAAAATTTGATATTTTACGGGCTTGCCGATGCGGACGGAGAGACCTGGGCACAGTCAGAAAAAAAAGTGATAGATCACTGCGCATCTCATCTCCAGCTAACCGTCGAAACACGAGATATTGAGCGCGCTCACCGTCTTGGCACTTTTTGTTCCGAAAGAAAACGTCCTGTGATAGTGAAATTTTCACACTTCAAAGAAAGGGAGCGTGTTCTAGTGGCGGGACGTAGAATCAAAGTACCTGGTATAAGCATTGCGGAAGACTACTCACCAAGCACTCGCTTTTCTCGAAAACGCTTGGTCGACTTCGGGAAAAGCCAAAATGTTGCATTCAAATTACGCTATAACAAATTAATTATTGGGAACGATACATACATATTTGACAGTACCAGTCAAAAAGTTGTCAAACTCGGATCGTAGCAATCGCAATCTGCCCTCGAACTTAACCAACGAACTGCTCTGTCGTTTCTTTTCACTAACATCAGAAGTGTCTTAAACAAAGGTGATGCTCTAGGCAGTCTTATCGACTCGTCTTCGTCCAACCTTGTAATACTTACTGAAACCTGGCTAAATTCATCTATTAATGATCAAGAGCTTCATTTTATTCTCCCTGGGTTTGATTTATTTCGACATGACCGTGAGAACAAACGAGGTGGCGGTGTTCTTATAGGCGCTCACCGCTCCCTGCAGTGCGCCCGTATAACTGTTCCCTCCCCTTTAGAAATCATTTTCGTCATCTGCAAGGCCATGAGCCCACCCATTATAATCGGGGCTTGTTACCGTCCCCCAGACAGTGACCGCTCATTTACATCATTGTTTCATGATGCATTACACAAAGTATCTTCTCTGTATCCCAAAGCTGCTATCTCTATCTTTGGGGATTTTAACTTTCCATCCATTACCTGGTCCGACCTAGCTTACACTTTATCAAAACAGAATGAAGAAAGTGACTTTGTAAACACGTGCCTTACATTTGGCCTATCGCAACTAATCAGCTCGGCAACCAGATGCACAGCGCAATCTTCTAACATTCTGGACCTTTTGCTAACTTCACAACCAGACAATTTCTCCCCGCTTAGTTACCTCGATAACATCAGCGATCACGCAGTGATTCACGGCATGTACACATACAAATCGATTCGCCTAAACGCCAGGACAAAAACAATAACACTATATGATAAAGGAGACTATGACGGTATGAACAACGAACTAGGCAATTTTTGCGACTCATTTTTCCCGGATTTCCACGCACGCTCCGTAGACTTAAATTGGTCCCTGTTTAAAAATGAAATGCAACGACTAATGAAAAAATATATTCCAGTAAGAAATATCCGTGAACAACCTATGTCGCCATGGTTTAATGCAGATTTAAAACGACTGAAGAACAAAAAAAAGCGCCAATTCAGATCGGCTAAGTTGGCAAATACTCCGTACGCGTGGGACAAATATCGATCTACGGCTAAGCTATTCGATTCTGTTTTAGCAAGCAGTAAGCGCACCTTTTTCGGCTTCACACTACCTTCCTTAATACGCAGCAGCCCGAAGCAATTTTGGAGGACCATCAATCCTCGTGATTCTTCGACATCTATATCTCTGTTAGATCAAGCCGGTATCGCCATTGCAAAACATGAAGTTGCCGAGACTCTTAATACCACATTTTGTTCTGTCTTCACCCATGAGCCCTCCCATAGCCTTCCAGCATACCCCTTCTTTGATTATCCATGCATGCCCAGTATCAATTTCGAACCCCGTGGTATCTCTAAAATCATCGACTCATTAAAACTAACCTCATCTGCAGGCACTGACGGTATCAACAGCAAAGTATTAAAAAATACTAAACATATCGTCAGCGTCATTCTAGCGCAAATTTTCCAACAGTCTCTCGAATCAGGTTCTGTTCCTTTAGATTGGAAAATTGGCAAAGTTATACCTATTCCAAAAAATGGCTCAACAAATACTTACCGTCCCATTACCCTCACCAGTGTGTGTTCAAAAATAATGGAGCACGTTATTCACTCCCACGTTGTCAAATTTTTAACTTCTGTCGATTTCTTTACTCCTAACCAACACGGATTCCGGCAGGGCCTTTCTTGCGAAACTCAATTAGCTTTCTTTATTAATGATATCAGTTCTAGTCTAGATAATAACATCCCTGTAGATGCCATATTTCTCGATTATGAAAAAGCCTTCGATAAAGTACCTCATCATCGACTCTTGCTAAAACTATCGCATCTCAACTTAAGCCCCTTAGTACTTGAATGGATAAGAGAGTTCCTCACCAACCGCCAACAGTTTGTTTCCGCCAACGAAGTCAACTCCACCTTCTCTCCTGTCGCCTCCGGTGTCCCACAGGGAACAGTACTCGGCCCGCTACTTTTCTTAATTTACATCAATGATCTACCCGCGTGCATCTCTTCAAACATTCGCCTATTTGCAGATGATTGTGTCATTTACCGTTCCATCACAAATCCCACCGATAAACTAATGCTTCAGCGCGACCTAACACACGTTGACAATTGGTGTCAAACATGGCTCATGGTGCTTAATGTTAAGAAAACTTCCGTAATCTCTTTTCATAGACGACAACAATATCAAACTTATACGTACATGCTTAATGGCGAGGTCATTTCTTCAGTAGATTCCCTCAAATATTTAGGACTTCACATCACCCGTGATCTCACGTGGTCATCACACGTCATGCACATCACAAACAAAGCCAACCGCACCCTTGCCTATCTACGTCGCAATATCGCACTTTGCCCACCCTCCGTTAAGTTATTAGCCTATCAAACTCTTGTGAGACCAAAGTTAGAATATGCATGCGCAATCTGGGACCCCCATAAACAAAACCTTAGCAAGACCCTCGAGTCGGTACAAAATCGTGCAGCCAGATTCATCTTTTCGGACTACTCATACCATACAAGTGTCACTCAGCTAAAATCAAAAGCTAATCTTCCCAAACTAGATAGGCGTCGCAAAACCTTCAGACTCTGCCTTTATCATAAACTCTACCATACCCTCCCTCCCGAAAACACCCTTATCAAACCAGCACACCGTCTTTCAAGCCGTATCAGCCACCATAAAGCCGTTTATCCACCACATGCTCGGACAACTGCTCATCTTCATTCCTTCTTTTCTGAAACAGCCGTCGACTGGAACAACCTTCCAGTAAGCGCCATTGTTCATGCTGATCCTGTGCGTTTTAGGTCTGTCATTGAATCACTTGCCTGATTGTGTCAACTGCTTGTATTACCGGTAGCACTATCTTTACCATGTTTATGTCGATGTCCTACTGTATTTATCGAGATGTCTGCCTGTCTTTGCTTGCCGTGTAACATACCAAATTGTGTTCTTGCTAATTTGAATGCTCGCCCACCCCTCATGTAAAACCCCTTCAACAGGGGTATTTGAGGTATTGTAAATAAATAAATAAATAAATAAATAAATAAAAAAGCTTGCCGAATGCGATCATTTCCAAGCTAATTAAGGTAACGTTGACTGCACGTTGCCACTACTGAAAAATTGGACAATGGGCCAGCAGTAGGAGTACATAGCTGTTTTTAGTTAATGCAATTTATCTCATCGGCGATGATGACTGGTCTCCCCAAGGGGAATCGTAAGGGCAGGTGTCCCATCAGCATAAATCATCCCTATGCCTCCCTGCACGTCCCCCCCCCTACCTGTTATATGTGTATTTGTTGTACATCTTCAGGGCGCCTCTTTTTTACCTCTCCTGTTCTGGCACTCATTCAATGAGTATTCACGTTCGCGCTGAACTGGTACATGGTAAGGGCACAACGCATTTGAATAACCGCTGTATTTTAGGATATCGGGTATGGTATGCAGAACAAAACTGTTTTCCAAGTGTCACAAGCATTTGGAAGGTCACCTGCCGGGCGTTCAGCTTGAAGACGACAACGTCGTCTGTATCCCAGCAGAACAGGTCCTTGAGCAGCACCAGGGACTCGTTCATGCGCTCGGCCACCATGACCAGGTCAAACGTTGCGTCAAGCTCCTTAATGAAGCGACGAACCGCGGAAGTATTGCCGAACTGCGCCGGCTCCAATCCCAGGTCGAAGCTCATCTGGTTGAAGCCTAGCTTGCTCCGAGTGCGGGTTCGCGCCAGCAGGCCCATCACTGACCGGTCCACTAAGGCAGCGGTAGCAAATTGCCCGAGGCTCATGTTGGTTTTTCTCTGTGCCATCCGGAAAAGATAAACTGTTTTATGTAGTTGACCAACTTGGCTTTTCCATTCCAGAACACTTTGCTCTTGGAAGAGCTTAGCATACGCAACAATTCATTTGCATTATCGAACTGCAGATGGACTTGTTGCATTGGAGGTTAAAGTGCAACGTTATAATTTATAATGTTTCAGCGATGGTGAAAAATCAACACAATGAAAAAAGCAACACTCAATAACAATGGTATCGGCAAGCACAGTCATTGGTAGTCGAATTTAATGGGCCTGAATGAATCACTATACAATCGCCATCATACTCAATCCTAACACGACTGAGGTGCTGCTATGGTTCTTTTGCTGAGGGTGCTTGAGATATAAGGTCAAGATAGATTATTCTTGCACCTTCCTTCCAAGGCATCTCATAACGGCTCTTTACCGTCCGCGTTTGATCAACTTAGGCCGCTATACAGAGTAATTATTTGTAGCTGCACCAATTTTTTCAAAAATTCGCAAGTTGCACAATTTTAAACCTCATGCAAATTACTCGACGAGGCGGCCATTACTTCTACGAGAAATCAGTATGCTTAATTGAATAAATAACTTAATTAAACAAATTAAATTTATTTATTCACTTTACGGCACATACTTCAATATATGAATTCTAGCTAGCAAGTTTGTAAGGCATATTCATTTCAGAATAATTCTCCGGGCTGCACCAGTTTGAGATATTAATTTCTAATGTTTCCAACGAAAGGCACTGGCGTTTCCAAGTCGATATGCCCTGCATACTCACTGCTACAATGCGTAGATTAAACTATCTGACCTAAATAATAATTAAAAACAAATTAGCGTAAATGTGGTAATTATTCAATCAGGCATGGTAATTTTTCGTAGAAATAATTAGAGTCACATTGAGTAGTTCCGATAAAGGGTTTGAATTGCGCTATCTGCCACAGACAATTTTTTTAAAGTTTAGTGCGGCTAAAGAACACGCCACAGAGGTTGAGGTGAATTCTGACGACGGCTGTGAACTCCACAGAAATCCTTGGTGCTAATGTTTAAATTTCAGCATGTACATCAAGAATCGCGACGCGCGCGGAATCTTTTAACACATGCTTCCTTCTATACAAAATTTTAAAGAACGTCCAAGAGCATTAGTGACATCTTCTTCTTCTTTCTTTCTGGGGTTTTACGTTACAGTTAGTGTCAGTCTACTTTCTTGAACAGAAAGGTGGTAATGACAACCTGTTAAGATTGCGTTTTTTTTCGTTATTGTTTAGTGGACTTGATTTGTCTCTGTGGTACGCGTTTTGTGATAGCTTGCTGTCTTTCTATATCGTTGTACGCCCACTTGTTATGCTATTTATTGATTCCGAAAGTATCAAAAATAAATAAATAAATAAAACTAGCATGCTAAGAAGCTCAGAAGTTTCGTAAAGACTCGTGGAACAGAAAGGCAGGCATACCAATGCAGACATACAACGCGTGTTGAGCTTTATGTCATTGTGCCTGTGCTTTGTTCGCCTTCTTTTCTCTACCACTAGAATTGATATCCCACTCGATTCTTATAGACAAAAAGCAACGCAGCATCACTTTTCAATATCATGCCAGGCCGAGCTTCTCAAAAAAGCATTTGTTTTTCTGGCATAACCGCATGAGAATCCTTTGTAGGTAGTGCTGCTGACGGGTGGCAAACAGTTTTTTTTATTTAAATGCGTCTTCTAGTTTCTCTTCCCTTCTACAATTTTGCAACCTTTCTTTTGTTCTCATTCTTCCGCAATAACGTTTCGCCATGATATTTGCATTAGCGGTGCAAAATACATATGAAGTTTTATGAAAACATCCATTCATCAAGTTCATTTTCGCGCGCCATGTTTCTAGTGTTTACGTTCTTGTGTGCTAACAAATTGTTAGTCTACGTGAAATGAACGCTTTCTAATTTCGTGTACAGAAGCTATCTTTACGACGTCACCTCACGACTTTCTTTGAAAACGTCTGCCTGTTATGTGCGAGGGTGATGGAGTCGTGGTCTGTGAATTATTTCACTCTGCTTTAGAACGCACCTTTAGGCCATAGTAGGAGTACAGAGACTCAAACAGCGTGGCCGGTTCACGTACGATGGTGACAAAGTGCGGCCGCCGTCTTAGCACGGCGCGCATCTCCGCCTCGTGGAATCTCGCGTGGTGTACCAGCATGTCGAACGGTGGCCTGCCTGGCGCCATCGAACGGTTGAAGAGGCGTGGGTGACCCAGGTAGTTCTTGGTCTTTGGAAGCACGAAGCGCAGGCCATGGCTCTCGCCGTACCGCATCAGCATGTTCTGCACCGACGAGCTCGCGCACTTGTGCGTTTTCACGAAGCACACGCTGCTGTGCTCCTCCGTAAAACACCGCACCATTTTACCTCCATGGCAACGACAACGACCTGCGGCATCCAGTGAAAGGCCTTAAGCGCTACCGAAATATTAATGATGCAAAAAAAAAAGGCGCAGTACTCGAAACCTCAGAAAAGAACGCCACATATAAAGGGGTACCAAAGAGCGTGCTCAGTTCTTTCTTGATAGAGTCCATTATGAACTTACAAGATTAGCCACGTTGCAAAGGTTGTCATTTCTGTACTCATGCTACGTCACTTCGACTGCAGCATGTCCACATGTTGCCGGCCGTATGTATCAATATTATTTCACTTGTTTATTTGTTGTTGTTGGTTTTTGTTGTTGGTATTTTTTTAATTAAACATTTCGTATTGTGTGCAGTGCACCGTGTGACTTCGCGCTGCTTCGAAGTATGCCGTGATAATAACACGCCGCTGCACCAATCCTTCGCCAAAGTGTCAAACTGGTATTCTCCAACTTAGCCGGAAACACCGTTTGTTGCGACAGCTCGCTACTCAGAACTTTAGGTGTAGAATCCACACGACGCCACGTGAAATCCTCGCCCCGGTTAATGGTTTTTCATTTCCAACAATAAAGCCAAGTCTGAGGTGAAGCAATCTGCTCTCACTTTTGTGCTGTGGTCCATCGGCTAGTCCGCTGCGCTTATAGGATTCGCCAAAAATAGGAGAAATAACTGAAATGGCAGACAAAACTATTGCGAATTGCCAACAGCACTGCGTGAAACGTTAAGCTACAGAAACAGCGCTGGTACCGCTGACTATTAAAAACTATTGAACTTGCTAGTTCTGTTTCACAGCGCAAGCTGTTATGGGCTCCTTCTAATAGCCGTTTCGGTTCGCGTTGTTGTCCGCCGCTGCCGCGTAAACGCTATCGCCCGAAATGCGAAAAAAAGTACCGGGTGTCCGCTGGGATCGAACCCAGGCCCGCTTCTTGGGAGTCGGATACTTTACCACTGAGCCAAGCAAGCGCTTGCTATCAGCGTCAGAAAAAGGCCCTATAAACGCGCCCTAGGCAGGCGCACAGGCGCAGACGATCCGAGCCTCTGCCAGTAGGGTGGCCCCATCTAGTTAAGGTGCCTGCAAAAGCCACGTGCGCAGGCGCGAAGGACGAGGCACGCAATAAACGCGATCCCGATGTGAGATGTGCGCCACGTATTCTCGGTAGCTCTTCGGTACAGATTAGGGCGTCTCCTCGCTAGGTACGAACCGCTACTGAAAGAAGCGAACCGTACAGCTACGTGCGCGGCTACAGCCAAGCATCATCGGGCTCAGCAGAATGCTGTGCAGAGAGCATTAGAAACCGCAGCTCGCCGCCGACGCCGGGCGGACAGTTGAGATCGCTCTCGTCAACACGAGGCGAAGAGACTTTGCCGCGAAGACCCTGTTGTGCGTGGTGCCCAAATTGCTACTCTTAAGCCGCTCCACCAGCTTACGCTGTGACTGTGCTGCGTGTGCCGCGCAGGCCTGTGACTTTCTTGCTTGCTTATGGGAGTATGAGCCATCGCATTCGTCTTACAGGGACGGACGGACAGGTTTCTCGTTGGAAAGGCATAAAAATGCTTACGGAATTGATACGAAGAAATGAAGAAACACAACCATAATGTACGATTGTTCACATTACGTAGCACGGGTATGCCAGACCACATGTGTGTGCTCGTCACCTTTTGCCAAAGACGCTGGAACGAATTGGGGAAATTTACCGCATTGCATTAACCGCTTCAAGACAGCTTCCGTTCGCATAAATTCTTACATGTGCGTTAGATAGGCATAAATGTTTTTGTTGATCTTTATTGATTGAACACAAGCAAATACCCAGTGGCACATACCCAGGGATCGAAGTCGGCGTCAAACTGGTTCATTGAAGAGGGGCACAAACCCAGTGGCACATACCCATTGATACAGGTTGGCGTCAAAAAGGTTCATTGCAGAACGGCATGCGTACAGCGGCACATATCGAGCGACAAAAGCTGGCGCCACCCACCGGGGTTGCTCAGTGGCTATGGTGTTGGGCTGCTGAGCACGAGTTCGGGGGATCGAATCCCGGCCACGGCGGCCGCCTTTCGATGGGGGCGAAATGCGAAAACACCCGTGTACTTAGATTTAGGTGCACGTTAAGAACCCCAGGTGGTCCAAATTTCCGGAGTCCCCCACTACGGCGTGCCTCATAATCAGATCGTGGTTTTGGCACGTAAAACCCCATGATTTAATTTAAAAGCTGGCGCCAAAGAAATTCATGGAAGAGTGGCCCATACCCTGTGTGGCATACCCATTAGCCTAAATGGCTGATGGGTATGCCACAAATGAATGGGTAATGGGAGTAGCGCCGCTGAGTGGCCCATCTCGGCGATCTCGGCTCCGTGTGAACCAAGAATAAAGGATTAACATAACGGAAAATTAAAATACTCATTACTTAATATCAATACTTAATGCGCGCAGAGAGAGAGAGAGAGAGAGAGAAAGAGGAAGGAAAGTCAGGGAGGTTAGTTAGACTTGACAGTTTCCTATCTAACGCGTCAGGAGGTGGAAGGGGAGTGAAATAAAAAGAAAAAAAAGACACGGGTCTTGATCACACTTTCACTTGCACTAAGCCAGGTGCAGCATATCTAAAGTTGGCACTCAAGTCTGTCGCATTCAGCTACTGTAGAAGAGCTCGAATACGTCCTGACCTCTTGACTCCACGACTTGAGCTTCTCTCTCACGTTATTGTTGCGGTTAAGTGAACTCATTCATGGAGAAGGTATTTTTTACAATATATGAAAACAAATGCATCATAGCCAACCAGAGAGCAGGGTTAGGGAGTACCTGCCAACCACAACACTTACATAGCCAAAGAAGAAAATAATAACGCAAAGCTTCAAAGCAACCAATGCTCGCCTTTTCATTCGTTTCAAAAAGGCGCTGAAACCACTTTTGTCTGCTGCATGCACCACATCGTTTTTTACAGCGTAAGCTGTTATGGGCTCATTCCAATAGCCGTTATGGTTCGCGATGGTGTCCGCAGCCGCCGCCTCCGCCGCTGCCGCTGGTGACCGTAACCGCTATCGCTGGAAATGGGAAATGCGAAAAAAAGCACCCGGTCCCTGCTTGGATCGAACTCAGTCCCGCTGCGCGGGAGTTGGATACTTTACCAATGAGCCACGCAAGCTTTTCTTTCTTTATTGCCATTTCACCAACACAAACAAATTATTAGTAACACATGTACATATTCTAAATACAAACTGAGACAAAGTTATCAGTAACACATGTACATATTCTAAATACAAACTGAGACAAAATTATCAGATTCACATGTACACATTCTAAATACACCAGCCACAACTCGGCCAGTGTATGTGGTTTAAAAAGGCTTCACAGAAGCCAATTGGTCTAATACAGGGAGGCACACTAGGGGGTTCACATTGTGCTCTGAACAAGTCTGAGGTGTAAATCATACTCCCAACAAAGTAGTGTCCTTTCTGAGTGAGCCTGTATATGAGCATGCCTAATATCCATTCTCGTCTTCCTTACGCTATGCATGCAAAGCAACATTAGCATATCACTCGGCACTTTCCCTATATCCGCACATGGAAGAAACCGGATTCAAGAGGGCTTAACAGCAATTAAAAACGAAAAAAACTTATCACATTGTAATGTGAACTAATTTCTGTTAGCCCAAAAATGCCCTATAAACGCGCCCTAGAGAGACGCGCAGGCACAGACGATTAGATGCGATTCAGACGAGGCGCACAATCAAAGCGATCGCGAGCTTCGGCCATTATGGTGGCGCCATCTAGTGAAACTGCCTGCAAACGCAGTATCCCGACATGCAAGTTGCATATAGCAGCGGCATGTTGCATATAACAGGACCAGAGAGGAAGAGAAACGAAGAGGGAAAAGTAGGGAGGTTAACCAAGGACGTGCCCGGTTGGCTACCCTACACTTGGGGAGGGGGAAAGAGGAAGAATAGATAAGGAAAGAAAAGAAAGAAAAGCGGGACCTGGTTAACTCAAGCAGGCTAGGTGACCATTTGTAACTAGCCCATTTTGAAGTTTCCAATAAACAATCATGACCATCATCATCATCAACAACAACAACCTACCGTATCATGGGTCAAGGGATGTGAGATGCGCGCCACGTATTCTGGATACCTCTTCGGTACACGTTATGGCGTCTCCTCGCAAGGTTCGAACCGCTACTGAAGAAGCGAATAGTAGAGCTACGTGCGCAGCAACAACCAGGCATCATCGGGCTCAGCAGACTGCTGTGCAGGGAGCATTACAAGCCGCAGCTCGCCGTCGACGCCGGGCGCACAGTTCAGATCGTTCTCGTCAAAACGAGGCGAAGAGACTTTGCCGCGAACACCCTGTTGTGCATTGTGTCAAAATTGGAGCTACTCTTGAGCCGCTCCACCAGCTTACGCTGTGACTGTGCTGCGTGTGTCGCGCAGGCCTGTGGCTTTTTTGTATACGTTTTCATGTTCAGGGCGCCCGACCTAGCAATGATAGTTGCTTTAGGAACATATTACACTTCTGCTACGTTATACAACAATCACATTCGCCACTGTCCAGGCCGGTACAATGCTTTGTGCTGCATGGACTTCATTTTCTTACTTTCTTCGGAACGGTGGTTTTGAGAACAGATGCATTGGTAAAAAATGACTCAACTCTTTCTTTTAAACTTCTTTATCGCGCAACAACTTTCTTAATCGGGATGAAAAAGGGGGAGGGGGATGGATTGGAACGCGGACTATGAGAATATAATAATGATCTTATGACGGAGCAGCAACCACGCGAAGAGAACGAGGATGCAGCACGAACACTTGCGCTCTAAAAAAAAAAAGATACTAAAGGCACGCACAAACGGCGATCTTCCAACTCATCTAGTGCCGTGGCATGAAGGCCGACGCACATAGAACGATGTTCAGTCAGGTTGGTGCCGACAGGCCCAAACTACGATTCGGGCCCGAAACAATGCGCGTGGTCCGGATGCTCATGGCATGAATGCCTGGCGCTACGCCTGCGAGACGGTCACCGCAAGAGATAAGTTTAAGTCTCCTCAGAACCGTCGATGAACCATATCATTATTGATGCCAAGCCACAAGCGACATTCATTGTGGTGCCAAGGCACACACTGCTTGCCTTGTTCTGTGCTCAACACCAATAAACTGTGAGGTCATTTAAACGTGCTAATCTTGTCGAACAGTTACTATTTGTTCATGTTGTATGCTTGGAGACCTCTAATATGTTCCGCTTCCTGTATTTGACTTCTCAGTGTGTCACGTGTTGGACTTGGATAATACATTTCTGTGTTGTCCGAACATAATGTTGATATATATCATCCATCAAGATAACTATTAGGGGATTGATAATTTGCTAATCCTATACGTAAGCTTACTGTATCGTTCGTGAGTACAGTTGATATCAGTAATTTGAAAAACCACCATTCACCCTGTAACTATCGCCACATTTACCTTAATTTGATGTTTCGTAAGCACTTCAAAAATGGTATCCCTTCTCATATCTGCGGCTACCTCTACGCAGATGGTTTCTTATTACGCGATGTCTAGTGATTAGTACTCGCTATTGGCTTGTGTTTCAGCATTATTATCAGCAAACTGATTGCATCTTTCTAGATTTCACTTAAGCGTTAGGCTGTGTAACAAATGGCCGCCTTATATGGAAGGCATGAGCTTTTCTACTGAAGCATAACGTTGTCTTGGCTGAGGAGTTTTCTTCTTTCGTCGCCAATTTACATGAGCAGATAGCTTCACCTTATCCCTTTGTTACGTAAAATTGGGTGTACGACAAGAGAGCTCCCTGGGCCCCCTTCTGTACTTATCTACATTAATGATTGTTGTAATAATTCAACCACCCCGCAACTACATGTTGATTATAGCGTAATTTATCGAATAATTAAGGAATATGCTGATCACCTGGCCCTCCAGAATGAACATAGTCCTCGTCAATAAGTGGTGCATTGAAAACGAAAAAAAAAACTTATCACGTTGTAATGTGAACTTATTTCTAGTAGCCCAAAATAAATTCCCCTCCGATTTTATCACATAATAGATATCAGTCCGGTTTCTTATGCTTCTACATACTTTGGCGTACATTGCCTTTCACCTTATTTTGAATCTTTCTTGGTGCACCATACTAGACATATC
>NW_023606174.1:0-160001 GCF_013339745.2 Dermacentor silvarum
GTTCATGCTGTGGGCCCTGCTGATGAAGCACGGCAGGCTGATGACAAGCCTTGCTTTTCAGGGTAATAAAGCCCCACTACTCGCATTAGTGTGGCTTCTTTCTGTACCTTAGTCAAGGATATTCATAAATTACTGGTATAGCTTGCACAAAGCTTCACTAAGGATTTAAAAGGAATGTGCCTCCAAACGTCCAGTGGACATCCTGCAATTGAAAATATAGTCCTTCGGACATCCACTGGTCATTTTTCTTTACAAATGTTCGCATCTAAACATCCAGTGGACATCCTGCACTTTACAGGGTCCTAAAGGTATACTATTTAGGACATCCACTGGACGTTTCGTATAGGAAAAGCTTATTTTCAAATATCCTGTGGACATCCGAATATCCGATTTTGATGTACGATGGACGTTTTTTGGATGTGCTTTTTCTTTGCGTCGGACGATCCTACGGACATCCGTAGTACATCATTGGGACTTCTGGGGATATCCGACGGACGTCAAAATATCCGTTGTTGGATGTCCACTGAACGTTCGCTGGAGATCTGTGGTCCAATGGGAGGCAACGGAGGCAGTTGAGGCAAGCAATGGACGCGTCACCACGTGATCAAACATGGCTGCGCCCACGGGATCACCGCGAAAGGGGTCAATAGCCGCCATGTTGCACAGTGTAGCCAGACGCGGCCAATTTTCGCAGCGCCCCCTGCAGTTCATTTGAGTTGCGAATACACGCTCACCCTCGTCGCCACGCAAGAACTACCTGCAGCATCTCTGAGCATGACGGAACGCCGCGCACCGGGGCTGCACAAATCGCAATGAAAGTGGGAAAGCTGTTAACTCTGTGCCGTGCAGACGGACCGTTGTCGTCTACCGTAGTTATTAATGCGAAAGCATTACATGCGCCATGAGGCAGAAAAGCCGGCGTCGTCCGCAACGACTGGTACCAAAACTCAATGTCTTGAATGAAATCAGTAGTAATACAGAATATAGTAAATGGTTATGACAACGTTAAGTAGTAGTAATTATGGGTAGTTATTGTGAATTAAAGTCAATTACAGTGAAGTGAATTAAAGTTAGAACAAGCCTTAAGTAAGGTGACTTCAGGTAGAGTAAAGTGAATTAAGGTGAAGTAGATTAGAATGGGTTAAATTGGATTTAGGTGGATCACAAATATTAACTCGTAGCTACTTCGCGATGAGTTCTGAATGGCTGGAGTCTAGTGATTAATGAACGCAGAGATAAGAAAGTGAAGAAAGGATCGCAAAGAGGTTGTAATACTTAAGAAGTCTTTATGGGGATAACTAAGAGAAGTCATAATGCTTTCGCATTCAAATCACGTAAAGATATTGAAGTGATAGTCAATTTTTTTTTTGCTTATGGACAGCCACAGGACTATCGCTTTAGAAACACCAGCGCGCCTCTCCCCGCCATATAAATCTTTGGATGGAGTAAACCTTCTCTGTAATAAGGTTCATGATCCAACGTTAAAACCCACCGAGTTTGGCTACGTCGTAGTGCGCAGTTATCGCTTTAAAATTAACCATCCTTTTAATCTTCGGCGCCAACGTCCGTCACATCCTATTACCCTCGCGTTGCAACGGTAGCCCCCACCACGTCCGAGTTGCACCTCAACGGGCGTACTTCGACCGTCAGCATATGCTGCAGACTGCACTGCACTGACAAGCGCCTGCTGCGTCACGGCGCGAGGCAAGTTTTCTCCCTCTCGGCAGAAACCGGCGTAGTTTCTGCGCATGCCCTAAGAATGCCCTTTTCTTTCCCCTTAACCACTACATTTACCAACATCTAGGTAAAAAATGAAAATTAAATTATGGGGCTTTACGTGCCAATGGGAAAAATTGAGGAAGCCGTAAATATGGACGCAGCATGAAATCAGTAAGAAGAAAACTAGGCATAGGACAAGGCAAGATGTATGCACTGAAAGATAAGCATGGTAATATCATCAGCAATTTCGATGACATAGTAAAAGCAGCAGAAGAATTCTATACTGACCTGTACAGTAGCCAAAACAGCCAAGCTTCTTCCATTCGAAATAGTGATGAACCGGATACAGAACCTCCTTCTATAACTAGCGATGAAGTTAGAAGGGCCTTGAAAGACATGACCAGGGGAAAAGCGCTTGGAGAAGATGGAATAACAGTAGATTTAATCAAAGATGGTGGAGATATCATGCTTGAAAAGCTTGCGGCCTTTTATACGCAATGCCTCACAACTTCAAGTGTACCAGAGAGCTGGAAGAACGCCAACATTATACTTATCCATAAGAAGGGAGACGTTAAAGAATTGAAGAATTACAGACCCATTAGCTTGCTTTCAGTATTGTATAAATATTCACCAAGATAATTTCCAATAGAATCAGGACAACACTTGACTTCAGTCAACCAAGAGAACAGGCTGGCTTCAGGAAGGGATATTCTACGATGGACCATATCCATGCCATCAATCAGGTAATCGAGAAATCTGCGGAGTACAATCAACCTCTCTATATGGCTTTCATAGATTATGAAAAGGCATTCGATTCAGTAGAGATATCAGCAGTCATAGAGGCATTGCGTAATCAAGGAGTGGAGGAGGCATACGTGAATATCTTGGCAAATATCTACAAGGATTCCACAGCTACCTTGGTTCTCCACAAGAAAAGTCGAAAGATACCTATCAAGAAAGGGGTCAGGCAAGGAAACACAATCTCTCCAATGCTATTCACTGCATGCTTAGAAGAAGTATTCAAGCTCTTAGAATGGGAAGGATTAGGAGTGAGGATCGATGGCGAATATCTCAGCAACCTTCGGTTTGCAGATGACATTGTCCTATTGAGCAACAATGGAGAGGAATTACAACAAATGATTGAGGACCTTCATCGAGAAAGTGCAAGAATTGGGTTGAAGATGAATATGCAGAAGACAAAGATAATGTTCAATAGCCTGGCAAGGGAACAAGAATTCAGGATCGCCAGTCAGCCTCTAGAATCTGTAAAGGAATATGTTTATCTAGGTCAATTACTCACAGGGGACCCTGCTCATGAGAAAGAAATTTACAGAAGAATAAAATTAGGTTGGAGTGCATACGGCAGGCATTGCCAAATCCTGACTGGGAGCTTACCACTGTCGTTGAAAGAAAAGTGTACAATCATTGCATTCTACCGGTGCTAACATACGGGGCAGAAACTTGGAGGTTAACAAAGAAGCTCGAGAACAAGTTAAGGACCGCACAAAGAGCAATGGAACGAAAATCTTAGGAGTAACGTTAAGAGACAGGAAGAGAGCGGTGTGGATCAGAGAACAAACGGGGGTAGACGATATTCTAGTTGACATTAAGCGGAAGAAATGGAGCTGGGCAGGCCATGTAATGCGTAGGATGGATAACCGGTGGACCATTAGGGTTACAGAATGGATACCAAGACAAGGGAAGCGCAGTCGAGGACGGCAGAAAGTCAGGTGGGATGATGAGGTTAGGAAATTGCAGGCGCAAGTTGGAATACGCTAGCGCAAGACAGGGGTAATTGGAGATCGCAGGGAGAGGCCTTCGTCCTGCAGTGGACATAAATATAGGCTGATGATGATGATGATGACGTGCAAAAACCACGATCTGATTATGAGGCATGCCGTAGGGGGGGGGGGGGACTCCGGAATAATTTGGACCACGTACCACTTCTTTAACGTGCACCTAGATCTAAGTTCTCGGGTGTTTTTCACATATCGCCCCATCGAAATTCTGCCCGCCATGACCGGGATTTGAACCCGCGGCCTCGTGCTCAGCAGCCCAACACCATAACCACTGAGCAACCACGGCGGGCAACATCCAGGGGGCGTTGTTATTAGAACTAGGAGTGCCTTCACGGCAAACACCTGAAATCGAATGACAAACCATTTTTTAACTCTTCTAATCAGCTATGCTGCTTAAAAGTACAACACATCAAACATAACGTATAACTATAGTGATCACTATAGTGACTCGGCATCATCAGTTAATAATGGTAACCAAAGATACTCATGTAATCACTTTTTTATTGATAACAAAGCGACGTGCCCGAATCAAGCCTGCCACTGTCATACAAAGCAAAGTGATTTGTGATCACAAGTGACTCGGTTCTACCATCTCGTAGTTTTTATAATTGAATCAGTGTTATATGACTTTTCATTTGATATCCATTAATCTATACTGTATAAAATGCGAGAACATTGAACTGAGTGTATCACTAGTGATCACTAATAACTGTGCATAATCAGTGAGCAGTGGTAACCAAATAAATAATTCAGTGACTTTTGCATTGATATCAATGATGACGTATATGAATAAAGGCTACTGCTTTCACATTAAGTAAAGTGATCCGTGATCACTGGTAACTACGTCCTGGCGCTCCTAGTTATCATACTTGAGTCACTGTTTGAATGACTTTTCCTTTGATATCCATGACGCAATGCTTTATGAAAGGTAGACTTGGCGTTATCAGTTATTGATGTTAAGCAAGATGCTCTATATTTTAAAGTGCCAATGGCCCCAATGACGACGTGCATGAATTCAAACAACTGCTGTACAAGTAAAATAATGATTCCTTATCACTACTGACTTCATCATAGATGTTCCCAGCAGGTCTCATTGTGAATTACTTCTTTTATGGTATTTCATTTCATATTCATTACATTGCAGGTGTGTAAAACCGAGAGAACTAAACATTGTATGTCAGTAACTAGAGCTCACTAGTTACTATAGTTCTATTATTAGCTTATTGTGTAATTACTTATTCATTGGTCAATAATTCAGTGTTATTACTGATGGGTATTCACAGATTAAACTACAGGATGTAATGCTTATCTTTCTAAATACCAAAATAAACATTTTCATGTGTGCTGAAAATTGACAATATATAGCGCACATAGCCGGGCTTAATGCGTGGATGTCAATCAATAAAGCCAATTGGTCCACTACTTGTTGCAGAATTAGGCAGTGTCATCTTTGCTTGTACATCTGGGCACAAATGTGCATCATAGCTGCACATTAGAGTCTGAGTTTTACCGTGATCGACGAGCTCTATCCCTTCAATACAACGACGGACGAATCTTTTGCCCCTGTAGTCCTGCTTTTGCCGCATAGTTGCTGAACAAAAGCGCACCAGGAAAAAATTCAGCTGGCGGAATAAAACCAACCTTGACCTACATATAGAGGGAGACCTAGAGTATATGCCACCAGAGTGCATTTAGCAGATGAGTTCTCGCTGCACTGGAATCAGCATTTAAAAATCACCCCATGCATTTTAAACGGTTCTACAAAAGCGTCAGTCTTTGTATGTCCTTGTTGTTGGTGCTTTTTATGAAAACCTTGTAGCGTCACCTTGGTCAATAAACTGAATGACAAGTAAGTGACCATCGACACAATCAACCTGGAATTGACCACATTAAAGCTTCACGCTTTTCCATTATTGCCGACAACTATAGCAGACGAGATTGGCAAAAAAAATGCTTTTTGTTTTTATGCACCTAAACATTTATTCCTTTCACTATAAGCATATTAGAATGTGACTTTACCACCAGAACGCCTGAATGTTTGCTTTGTTATGAATTTGCTACAGTGGGCATTTTTGCCTTCTTTTGTTCCCCAGTGGCAATGGGCAATGCAAAAAGTAAACAAATATAACAGGGACACAACGATCAGCACTGATGAATAAAGTGAGCAAAATGACCACTGACAGCCACTGTGCAGACACAGGTGGTGCTTTGGATCTGCTATTTCATGGGTTCTGCTGCAGTGCAGCATTGAGTGTGCAGCTGTCGAAACCACGACGCAGACGGACAACGACGAAAACAAAACTATGCCGTTTTCGACGCGAAAACTAGGGAGCTCGCGATGCTCAATATAACGCTACAAATGATGGCACAACTTCTCGAAAGGCAATTGGGAACACCATCCAGCACGTCGAATGACAGTGGTACCAGCATTCCATGGAAATAACGACAACACCGGACCTAACAGGTACTTTGCCAATGTACACGGGAACCCAGTCGAACAATTTTGAACAGTAGAAAACAGCAGTGGAATCAATGCGCCATCGTTGCGCATGGACGGAAGCAGCGAATCTAAACGCACGCATTTCACGACTTAGGAGCCGTGCAGCTGCTTGGCACGAAAGACAGGTAACCAGTACAATAATTGGACATCATTGGCGACGATGTGAAAACGGAATTCGACAAGCCAATGGAATTCGACAAGCCAGCTATTTTGCCAATGGGTTGCTTACGTTGACGAAACAGCACAGCGGGAAAACAAAAGCATGACGGACTAGTGTACGCACGCCTCCAGCGCATAGACGTGGTTTATACAAACTGTCCGACGACGACGTGGTCGACTGGCTCATACAACGGGAGTGCGTTCAGCCAGTGCAAAGCCAATGTTGGCAGCCTTTCACGATCTCCAACGCAGAACTATCAGCCAGTTCTTGCATTACGTGCCACAACTACACCGGCGAGTGTTCTGAACGACGACAGCAAGCCTCCAACACTCAGCTAAACTCCGAAGCCGACCGAAAGAAAATACAACCGACACTGCGAACACTACAGCGTCGAATATGCCGTCTACCGGCCGACCATGTGCCCGTTGCAAAAGAAGGGACATAGAGCGATAGCCTGCCCCGATCCAGAACACGCAGGAAGAAAAAAAGCAGCAGCCCGCGCAACGACGTCAAGCGAAAAGGTCACCGCAAGGCATCAACAGTGTCGCCATCCCAGACACAGGTGGGGCAGGATCATACTGCTACAAGCCAATGTAAATGGCATCGCGGTCACATGCACTCTGGGACACAGGCTCAGCAGTAATGCTTATTGATGAACAGTTCGCACGAAACCACAGCTTTGAGGGCTACGGAACGTGGACTGTGTATTGGGTGGTCCATTTTGCAACTCGTACAAACCTATTGTGGACTCAGTGAACATTGTTATTAGTGCTGCTTGCGCGACAGTGGAAGCAAAGGTAATCAGAACCTTCCCTATGAGTGATGGTAGGCCTCGACTGGCGACAAGCCATCTGTTTGACTACATTGAGCGCTTTGACAACGGCATCCACACGATCGATATATTTCCGAAACGAAAAAAAAGGATGTGTACGAAATGACAAGAGAATGCCTGGAAGCACCGACATCGATGTCAACTTGTAACAGAACTAAAGCACAGACAAGTTCACAAGAAATGAAAGCATCGAAATATCGAACACAAACCTGCAATCAGGCAGAATTTTCCTTGACGAACCCCATCAAAGTGTGTGGAGCCATTGACGCTAAGGCAACATTTGGACAGGATAGCACCCACACTACATCAGCAGAAGAAATCGCCCAATTAATTAAACATAAACCTGTTCCACTGACTTCACGGAGAGTCAAACAGAAATGTTGAAGGCTTCTCTGCTAAACAACATTAATGTCTTTACCCACCCTAACGACATGGGCCTGTGCAGACATGTCGAACACACAATTGAACTCGCCGACGAGAGACCGGTTAGGATGCAGCCCTACAGCACAAGTGATGGCAATAGGAGGTTCATATGGCAAGAGAGACAAGAGTGGATTAGGAAAGGTATCATCCGCCAATCAAGGTCTGCCTATGCCTCACCAGTAATTGTTGTTGACCAACCACACCACGAGACTACACCAAATCAATTGTGTGTGGACTACTGATTTTTAAACTCAAAGACAGTGAAGCGAGCCTACCCCATGCCAAAAGTCGACACACTCATTGGAAAAGTTGCAGGATCACGTTATCTGTCAAAGCTTGATGTTAAGAAAGCCTACTTGAACATACCACTGCGTGAAGACATTTCTAAAGCCACTTTCGTAACAAGATGGACACTTCTAACCATTACGAATGCTGTTTGGCCTACACACTGCTCCTGCAACAATGCAGTGTCATGAATGAAGGTCTTCGAGAGCTCATTGACAACAGCCACGTGATTGTCTACTTAGACAATGTGTGCCTTCACCGACACCATTCAGGAACACATCGAAGTGCTTGACAAGGTACTGAGGCTCTTCATGACCTAGGACTGCGTGTTGTGTACAGCAAGTGTATGTTTGCAGAAAAAACGGATACCATTCCCTGGACTCTTGATATCACAAGAAGGAGTGACGATTGATCCACAGTGCATTGCAGCGATAGTGAACTACACGGTGCCACAAACAAAAAGCGAGGTGAGGTCCTTTCTTGGACTTGCGTCACATTACCACAAGTATATAAAAGACTTTGCAAAAATTGCTCGAAAATTGACTCTTCTCACGAAGAAAGATGCAATTGTTCAGTGGACACCTGAATGCCAAGATGCCATGGACACACTAAAGGAACGACTAACCCCCCAAGGGCACCTATCCTGGTGACTTTCAATCCAAGTCTACCAACACAAGTACATGTCAACGCTTCCCACACATCACCTGAAGCAGTCCTTACCCAAACACACGGCGACACCACACGAGTAGTCGAATATGCAAGCAAGAAAGTCACCGAGAGTGACAGCCACAAACACTCGACAGAACTTGAGGCAATTGCCGCTCACTGGGCCATAATGGAATGTTTCCATCCTTGCCTCCAAGGACTAGAACACTTCGAGCTCATTACGGACAACTGTAGCACACATTATGTCAAAAAAGAACCCCAACGGGCGATTTGCACGCATGGTTTTAGACCTATCCCCATACCATTTCACTATGCGTCGCATGTCTGGCAAGACAAATACGGTGGCAGACACACTGTCAAGAATGGTCAATGCAGTGTTTGTGCTGAAGGCAAATGATTCCCCTTTTTGCAAAGCCCAGCACAAAGATGCAGAACTGATCGCCATTATTGCAGACATCGAGACTCCCGGTGAAGCACGAGGCCAAAGCAAAGCTGGGAAAAGTAATCAGATCGTCAAGGACATACTAATGCACAGTACAACCCAACACGGCAAGACGATACGTGTTGTGGTGCCCAAATCCCTTCAATTCGTTTAATACAATGCCACCATGATTATGCAGGTGACGGAGATGCCCGGCGAACATAGTCCAAGCTGTCCAAATGTTATTACTGGCAGAATATGGACCAAGACATTGCAAATATGTGCGAGAATGCTGCACGTGTCAACAGCACAACCATGCAACAAGGGTACAACCAGAAACGTTCAACCCGAGGGAAGTACCATGACACCCTTCCATACAGTGGCCATCGACCATGTAGGGCCAATCAACACAGCCGATGACAAGTACTTCTAACTGCAGTAGATGCTGCTACAAAAACATTGTGACACAGGCAGTACTGAGTAAGAGTGTCATACATGATCCAATTTATTGAGGAAGACATCATCATGAAATTTGGCATTCCAAGAGCCATAATGAGTGACAATGGCAGTGCGTTCATGTAAAAGACAGCTAATCACTACCTCCAGCATCGTCACATTGAACATGTCTCATCGTGCCATACGCGCCATGGACCAACGGACTTGTTGAGAGAGCAAACAGTCATATTGTCCCGCCTTTATGCAAGAATGTCGATAGAGACATCGAAAACTGGAGTGAATACCTTGCCAAAACAATGTTCGAAGTCAACACACAGTTCCACGCTAGACTCATGAATTCACCTTTCGAACTGTTGTTTAATTATACACCTCAAAAGATAATTGACAACCAACTGGAAGTAGACATCCAAGAGCCCCAAGAGACATGACAAGGCCAGACAAGAAGCGTTTGACAACATAACAGTCTACCTAAGTAGCATCAAAGCCAAGCACGACCGAAAGCACCTGCCAGCATCGTATGAAGTAGGCAATCAAGTATGGTACGCGACTTCCGCAAAAGCTGGGAAGTTTGATCCTTGGTATGATGGACCATATACGATAACTCACCGCAACAAGGAAATGTACGCTATTTCAAGAATGAAGAACAACTGCACAGAAACAAGGGTGGCTACCACAACGCAGTGAAAGTGCTTCCGGAAAAACAAGACACAACTTCACAACTGCAAGACGACACCACCCAAACTACTCAAGCCCCAATGGCTTCCTATGACCGGCCCAGACAAAGAAAGCCACCACGTTGGCTCGAAGATTTCGTGACAGATTAGCGTAATGCGAGGATGCATTATTTAGGAGCCCGGGTGTGTTAGGGACCATCAACTACGGACAACTAGCGCCACCTGGCATCAAGGAGACCATTTAATGCTGGCTTGTGAGAGCGGACAGGAGGGCGCAGAGGGAGATTCGGGAGGAACGGGCCGGGCCGAAGCACGTGGCTTCGCTAAGCCCGCTAAGTTCTAGTTTTTCATTTGAATAAATAACCTTTTGTTCCAACTGAAGCGTGTCATCGTCATCACATGGCTGACAACCCTCTCCGATTATCAACCGGGTTCGAGCTCCAAGCAGACGCTGTTGAAGGTTTACCAAACCCCAGCCCATAACACCCTGAAACATTGTCCTCACTCACTAAACAGAAAAAGAAAACTGCATGTCCGACAGTTGGTTTGGAACCCAGTTTCCTCAGCACAGCAGCATGATACTCTACCCATTAAACCATGGATGCATGCCTATAAATTCCACATAACACCCTTACCAGCTTTGATCGTGCAAGCCACGCTTTGAGATGCTTGGAACAGGAGCCGCGTCACTAGGCAGCAATTTACTGATAAAAGTGAAAATGTGCACTTTTCTAGCCGAAAGTAAGGATCAGTTTTACACCTGAAAAAGAAGCCTATGCGATCATGTCACATTCCATTCCACTCAACCCCAATTGTACAGTGCCAGCTGGACAAACCTCGCTTCTGCTGGGAGGCTGCATTAGTGAAGCTTTCTTTGAGCCGTCAGATGGTACAAAATGCAATAGCTGCAGGTAGCCCACACTATGACATAAATCACGAATGTATATAAACTGGTCACAAAGCCTCCCATGTTGTTAGAACATGAAACTTAATAGGGCCTTATGAGCTGCCGAGCTAGAACGGACCCATCATATGTGCAATTGGTAAGGAACCCAAAGCAATGATTTCAGGATGATCACTACAGATTGCAAATAAAGGAGTCTTCATCAATACAGTGTCACTAGACTGCTTGAATGCCAGTGGCATTAACATCGACACAGTCATCGTGAGATGAGTTCCTCAAGAATTTTTTCAGGTTTACTATCAAAAATGTCTAATTTTGATAGTATTTTGTGATGCGTTCACTTGTACTTAGACGTAAAGTTTGTATGGAGGTGGCCTATAAAGCTATATGAAACTAGGATTTTATACTGGCCCAAAAAGCGTTCGGCGAAATGAATGGGCGTTCCAGTTAACTTTTGGGCTTCAATGCATAAAACAGCATTTTCCTCAAAACGTTATTTGGTATGTACTCATAGTCACACCCCATATAGTGTAATGGTGTTGCACCACACAAACATCCATCAGACAGGATGCATAGACTCAAGAGTGCTGATAAAAGATCATGAGCAGCAAAACTTCCCATGACCTGCCACGTTTAGTAATATTTGTATGAAGAAAATTTAACTCTTTTGTTGATGAAGCTGCAGATTGAGTGCTTACATGAGTATCGCCAAATGGGCAATCTTTTACACTTCAATGATTTCACGTGTTAGGCAATCCCTGTGCGTGCACACAAAAAGGCACTTGTCAAACACGGAGAGCATTTGCATGATCCACAATGAACAGCTAGCCATCCTTCAATTGTGTATTTGATAGTGGAATTATGCTCCTTCAAATTATCCTTGTCACAGTGGCTTGACTGTCTGACAATTAACTTCCCACATGTGAGGGGAATATTAGATATTTTAAGTGCAATCAATATATTTGGTTTAACGTTTCTTTTGGCATCTTTTTTTGGTACTGATGCATTAGATAGCGCTGTCAGTCTGCAAAGAATGCTCTGTCGTGTGGGTGCAGAAAACACATCTCTGACATTTGACCGTAGCGCGACTTTTGTCAAGTTATGCAACACAAATATGGCCCTTAAAGGCAGATCAACTTTCTGGGTCTTAACAATGAAAAGGTTTCTAAACTGTCCTTTCTGCAATTTTCTAAGCTATTGTACAGGCCATGAAGATTCATGTTATCGCAGGTTTCTTGGCTTGAGTTTTACTGTTTCTGTGTTGCAGCAACAAAGAATTGTATTTAGTGTGCTTGAGCTTGAAGAGAAATTTTTTTTTGTCTTGATCGAAATGGCCCTGAATTTGGCTAACATACAACAAGTTAGCACACAGAACAACTTGAAAGAGAAAATTGATTTATAGGGTATAACATCCCAAAGTGCACAGATCATTCCGAATTGTGGTAGTGTTTTTGCGGAAGTCATAGTTTCCAGAACGAAGCGGGCAGCTCGTTTCTGAACACACTCAAGCTCATTTATGTCTGCTTTGTGTAAGGATCCCAAGCAGAGCAGCCATATTCTAAAATTGGACGGACGTTAGTTAGGTATAATAATTCTTTGAGTTCAAAAGGGGGTGTGTGTTCCATGAAAGGTCATTGGCAAACATAACTCCCAGATATTTATAATCTGAAACCTCAGTCACGCGTTCACTGCCTAGGAAATAGCTATTGATTTGGATTTCTTTTTTTGTGAACATGATTGTGTTGCATTTCGAAAGATTGAGGGCCATTTTCCAATTCTGACACCAGGAAAAAATATAGTCAAGATCCTTTTGCAGCAGCTTCGAATCCATTTCACAAAGGATACTGCGATACACAGCAGTTGTCTGCGTACAACCTGGGTCCTCATGGGTCCTGAAGGTCCAAGGTTGGCGTTTTGAGTTTTCTGAACGGACAGTGGTCAGCTGTCCACTCGTCCCTATGCATAGATGAGGTATTGTGTATAGTCAAATCAATAGCAGTAGACAACAGGTGCTCAGTGTTCTTTCTGCCACAGGCACTGTATGCTGCACTGCCAGCCATTCCGGGTGATGGTGAGAAACCCTAACCACAACCAATAAGCAGCGTTGCCCCTCGTCGGTGCAGCCCTGGTGGAATTCAGAGCTGAATGTGTGCAGTCTAGTGTGCCTTATACTGGAGATTAGGTTGATGGGAAGTTGTCTGATGGCACCATCCGTGAAAGTGGTACTGGAAAACGAATTTTAAATACATGATGAGCAGCCTTGTGTGTGCAGTAATTACCAGAATGTGGTAAGTTCACACTTTACAAGCCAGCTGGTTGCGAGATGATGTGGACTGATTGCACACAATTTAATACTAGCGTCGAATCTTGGGAGGCTGTGCAGTAGATCCGAAGGTGAAGGTGTGGTTGTATATTTACATCACTCGCCTTGTCTCACATTCTGGAATTTCCTGTATATGTGCTCCGTGTGCTCAGGGGAATATGAGACATTGCAGATGTTTTGATATGTTTGCTGCCATATCATGGTGCTGCCACTTCTCGATTTTAGCCAATTTCAGCTACAGATAATCAATCTGCAGTAGTATGTATCTAACTTTCTGCTTGTGCAGCTGCCTTACAAACTCACGATACGGGAGCCTTATGCCTGCATCTTCCAAACCGGTCTTCTAGGAGGTTTGTGTGAAACTTCCCAAGCAGTACTTCTGACATTTTGAGATCATCAAAGCAATACCTGGCAATTTCTAGAAGTGCCCGGGTTGTCTGTGAAGGGCATGATGAGTTGTTTCACTCAATTTGCAGGCATTAGCTTTGTCATCACTCCATTCTTCCAGCCAGTCTAGAAAACTGTAGAGGAAAGCCACCTCGTGATTATTCGGCGGAGGAAACTCAGTGTTCTGAAACTCGTCCCTTAACCAAAGCCCTTCTGAAGGAGTTTTCACACTAACAATTGTCCACCACTTCGCTAAGATTTCGATGAAAATGGTTTTTCTTTGTAGTGTTCTATGTTGTGCTTCTCCCCAACTGCACACAGAGCAATAGGCCCCGAGTGGTTGAATATTTCCAGCGACCTGTACATTCTGTTTTTCTACATCTGTAGAGGAAACAGCTGCCTTCGATAATGCATAGCCATATGGACCAGCAGGTCAGACTCCAAGTTGTAAGCATTCTTGATAGCATTAAAGGATGCACAAAGCAGGCGCCGCTGCCCGCTGACATTAGGCTCAAATTCTGGAAACAAGAAGCATTGATCGTTTTGTTTCAGCCAGGTATTACGCACACGCTTCAATATATGCACAGGGTCTATCACAAAGAAAAGTGGCCTTTGAGAGTCACAGGGATGCGGGAAGACAAAGTCATTAGTGGGAGTCTTCTGTGGGGCAAGGTCACTGGCCATAGTCCTAAACATTTAAAGGGCAGCATTGCCTTCCTGTTCACAGGACTATTGCTGGTCACAACACTCATAACTCTGTAGCCAATGTCTTCCAATCCACAAATAACACTTCGCATCAGCCTGTGCAAGGACTCTCCATTAACTCTGTGAACAGGCGAGACATGAGCTACTTCTTTGAAACTGCAAGCGAGACTTTCAACCATGAAAACAAAAGCCCTGCTGGTACTTCTGACGAAGCAAGTCCAACTTCAGCATTGTTCTTTTGGCAATCAAAAAATGGCTTAATGTTGATTTCATCCACTGTTAAAATAACATAGCGCTGTATGTCGACTAAGGCGCTTATTCTTCTGGCCATGTACCTTAGAAAAGAACCATTTTGCTGGTCCAGTTCAGGGCTCATTCCAACTGATAAGCATATTGATTTTATGGTCCATTGGCTTGGCAAAATAATGCTGCCGTGGCTGCATAGGTATCTGTAAGCATTGGGCGATATTATGTGCAAAGACAGCAAACGATGATAAAGTCTGCAGAATAACGCCTATCCCTTTTCGAAGACAACAGCTTCACTTGCTCAATTAATAACTGGAGTGACTGTGCCATGTCTTTTGCTTGATCAATTGGTATTTTGCCAAGCAGGGTGATGACAGTCGCGTAGATTTCCTCCTCTGAGGTCTCCGAGCATGTGCCAATGTCGCTGTCAAATCGTTGAATGCCATCAAGGAATTCGATCACCTCTCGCTTGCTGTTTGCTATACACGGTGGAGTCAAGTGGCGGCCTAGTCGTTCGACCGCTGTTTTCGCAAAATTAAAAGTAACGGTGAGGTCGGATTTCACAACGACCGAATACTTGATCCACGGAGATTCATCTCCGACAATGTGCGCGATTAGCACGTGCTCATTCGTCTCTATAACAGTCCAGAACGTGGGGCATTCATTTCTCACGAATTCAGCCAACTTTTTTACATTATCAATACTATCCGCTTCTCGTTCTTTTTGGGCTGTCACAATGGATTCCTGCAGTGCTCTTTGGAGAGCGGACGGATCTAAACGTTGTCGCTTAGCGACTGGATCCTCCCTTCTTCGTTCTTTGGACATGTACTCGGAAGCTTTGGGAAATAGAAGGTACAGCTTCTGGCCGAAGACGCAGGAGTGACAGCGGTGCAGTCACTGTGCGACCAGTGGAGTCATCGATGTAGCTTTTTCTCGAAGAATATCATCGGGGCTGAAATGCCGCTCGCAGACCTAGGGGAAAAAAAAGTTCCCGGACCATAAATACCAACTACAAACTTCCGTAACTACATACGTACTCAAGGCACGCGACCATGCGCATGCAGGCTCAAATGCTATAACGCTGGGTATGACGCTATAAAAATAAATCTTACCTTTGAATATATAGATGGAACAAAGTTCTCCCTTGGAATGGCCCGTGCCCATGCTTTCCGCGCGTCTTCATCGTTGGGAAAGCTAAACATGTGTACTTTCGGTACCGAATTATAACACCCAGGTACACAACATTTTCCGGCATAGCTGCGACACGAAACAGCGTCAGCGTCTTTCATGCGGCACTTAGCTCCAAGAGTCCTGAAATTGACTACAACTGCCGACAGCGGCTTGTCCACGCACAAAAGGCACTCTCTGAGCGGCCTCAAGCGCGAAACCATACCACGCGGTGGACAGTCGGGCTAGTTTCGGTATCGGCAATAAAGCGCCATAAAGCAGCTACCTTGGCGTCGCCATGACACTGATAGCCAAGGAAAATTCAATAACTTCTGCATATGTGCCTTTATCTTTTCAAACTACATAACAATAAAGTAAAATCATGCAAATTTATGTACAAATAAAATGTATTGTTGGCTATTTTTTTTAGCATACTATCTTTTATTTAGTCGCTTCACATATTCCGCCAACGGGCGGCGCTTTCACTCTGAGCGCTTCGGCCGACGTCCCGTTCGTCTGCTCCTGCTGCTCTCTGCACCTCTGCACATGTGCACACCGTTGCCTTCTATTGTGCGCTGCAACTTTTGTTTCTGCATCGGCCGGTGGCTCCAGCGATGTACGAAAAACAGAAGATAGGCGACAGGACGTTTTCCGCGCGGCTCTGTGGTTGACGAGCACGGGAAGGGACAGCAGGGCCACTTTTTTCCGCTTCCAAGAGAATGGAAGGTAAGCACGCTTTTTATGCAGTTGCTATAGCGAATAGCCGCTAACCTTATTGAAACGGCTGTAAGACGAAAGGAAGTATTCCGTACGCATTATATTTTTCTGTGGTGTGTAAATACATTGAAGTTACCTATTGACAGCAGCTTCTGAGACGATGAGTGCTAGCTGAACCGCTGACGGAAATTGCGTTTCGTTATATCTCGGCGACTGCGGTTCGCTTTATGGAATAAACTGATAACTTTGCTGAAGATCCTTGAATGCTTGCTGCACGGACGAAGGGTTAAGTTAGAGATTTGCCTGTTCTTGGCTCTAGTAGTCACCTAGAGCTTCACAAGGTGCGGAGACCAATTGAAGGTGTACTGCGCTAGTGCAGAAAGCATTGCAAGCGCCGTTTCCTTCGCGTTCATGCTACGGCGCCGGGTGCATGTTACGTTGGCCCGCGAAATGTGTCGCGAAAAAAAAAAAAACGCCTGCTTGTCTGTTCTTTATCGAATATTCATCTGCGATGTGCGATGTTCGCGCTTGTTAACTGAGAACTAAGCAGTGAGCAGTTTTTGTTCAGAACGAACGAATTTGCCTTCGGGTGAAGTCGCGCTGGCGCGCTATGCGTATGAAGGTGCTTACGTCGGCGCTGAGCGAGCCACGCGCTCTGGTGTTCCCGGAAGTCCCCCTGTGCAAACAAATTGGTCTATAATAGGAAATGCTCATAGACCGTTTACCGCTCTGGTGTTTCTGCAAGTCCCCCTGTGCAAAACAAATTGGTCTATAATAGGAAATCATAGACCGTTACCTGTGGCTTACTACTTTGGAACATCGTCTTCCTGTAATAGGCATTCTGCAGGAAGGTTAAGAGTATACAAATAGGTTGAACAAACTAATCCGTCAGTGCCTTATTGACAAGTGAATAGGAATTTAGTGATGAATAATTTAGCTGTAAGAAACTGATCAGTGTTTTCAGACAGCTGTTGAGAAAACAGCATTACCAAACCTGTTATTGCAATATAGTAGCAGGTAAAATAAGAATTTGGATCGTTAAATTTGTGCCTCTATGCGAACACAGGACAAGAGAGTTGCAGGCAGCATTCGCAGCGTGTCTCAACCAGAGCAGCTCAGGCAATCTCGAGCTTGCGCTTCCCGGATGACTGGCGATGTGGCTGCAGCACCGGGCATTCTCTTCACTACAATGCCCCCCACCGGAAAAGGAGCCATCCTGGCGGCTCATGGGGAAATAGAATCATAGGGTGTAATACGGCTTCAGGCGTTGTATGTGTACGGTTTCACGACCACGACAGTGTTGGTCCGTAAGTGGCGTGACAAGCTCGACAATATAGTTCACAAGCGATGTCTGCGCTACAACATGGTAGGGTCCTTGATATTTGGATACAAGCTCGGATGAGAGGCCAGCAGGAATGGCAGGAACCCAAAGCCACACAAGGGAGTCCTGAAGGTGACAATGCGGGTGATCATCGTCACGTCAATTTTTGTTGCCATTGGTCGACGGCTGTAAAGGAATGGGTGAGCTGATGGCATTCCTCTGCGCGGCGGGCAGCTTCAGAGATGGGCGTACATTTGGATGAGTCGGGTCTGTGCAGAAGAATGCTGTCGAGGGTAGTCGAAGGTTCGCGGCCATACAAGAGGAAGAATGGGGAGAAGTTTGTGGTCGCCTGTGGTGCAGTGTTGTAGGCGAACGTGATGAATGGCAGAATCAGGTCCCAATCAGTGTGATCAGAGCGATGTATTTGGAGAGCATGTCCCAAGGGGGCGGTCAGGTAAATCTTTCCGTCAGACCATTAGTCTGCGGATGGTAGGCGGTGGTGTGTAATGAACTATGCGACATTCAGCAAGGAGTGCGTTTGCAACTTCAGAGAGCACACATGTCCTCTATCGCTCAAAGTTAGCGAGGTGCACCGTGACGGAGAATAAAGTTTTTCAAGTAGGAAGCATGCTATATCACGGGCTGTGGCAGCAGGCAGAGCGGCTGTTTCTGCATATCGCGTCAAGTGGTCGATGGCGACGACTATCCAGCGGTTTCCGGAAGCCGTGCTCGGAATGGGTCCATACAGGTCAATCCCAATGTGATCGAAGGGCCTGATGGACACGGGATTGGCTGGAGTGGACGAGTGACATGCTGAGCAGGAACCTTGCGGCATTGGCACTAAGAGCACGACCGAATGTACTTGCACACAAAGGGATACATGCCACGCCAATAAAACCTGGAGCGAAGCCGAGTGTATGTCTTGAAGACACTCGCATGTGCACACTGCGGGTCAGTGTGGAAGGCAGAACATATTTCACCACAAAGATGTCGAGGTATGACGAGCAACCACTTGCAGACGTCAGAGCTGTAATTCCGGCGATAGAGAAGTCCATCCCGCATTTCAAAATGAGAAGCTTGACGGTGCAAAGCTCGAGAAGGTGGACGAACAGTCGACGGGTTTGAAAGGAAGTGGATAAGAGCACTAATTTAGGCACCCTTGAATTGCTCCGAAGCCATGTCACAGCCGGGAACGAAAGTACTTGGGCAACGGCAGAGAGGCAGGCATCGCTTTCGGTTGACATGGGCGAACGGGAAAGCACATTGGTGTGGCGGCGACCAGACCTGTAGACAACGCGCACGTTGAAATCTTGCAACCGCAAAGCCCAGCGAGCTAATCGACCTGAGGGGTCCTTCAATGTGGACAGCCAACAAAGTGCATGGTGGTCTGTAATTACATCAAAGGGGTGGCCATAGAGGTAGGGTCGAAATTTACTAAGTGCCCAGATTATGGCCAAACATTCCTTCTCCGTAACGGAATAATTCTTCTCTGCTTTGGTGAGGGTCCGGCTTGTGTACGCAACGGCGTACTCGTCGAATCCAGATTTGCGCGAGCACAGCGCCGAGCTGAACACCGCTGGCGTCGGTGTGTACTTCGGTCGGAGCAGTCGGGTCAAAGTGATGCAGTATAGGCGGCGATGTTAATAGATGCGCAACTCTTGGAAGGCATCGTCACAAGCAGGGGACGAGGCGTAATTGCTCAAGTCGCTCCGTAGACGCCGTAGAAGCTGATCCGAGAAGCCGTAGAAGAGATGAGGTGATGGACGCAAAATTCCGAATGAAGCGGCGAAAGTAAGAACAAAGGCCAAGGAAGCTGCGAAGTTCTTCTATGGAGGATGGTTTGGGAATATCAGCAACTGCACGGAGCTTGGCGGTGTCAGGAAGAATACCGTATTTAGATACGACATGGCCCAGGATGGTGAGCTGACTTGCGCCAAAGTGGCATTTCTTCAGGTTGAGCTGAAGACCGGTGGCAGTCAGGCACTGTAACACTTCCTCCAGCCTACAGAGAGGGGTGAGAAAATTGAGCGAAAAAATAACCACATCATCTAAGTAGCACAGACACGTTTTCCACTTGAGACCACGCAAAAGGTTGTCCATCACATGCTCAAATGTTGCTGGGGCATTGCAAAGCCCGAAAGGCATGACATGAAATTCATATAGGCCATCTGGTGTTACAAAGGCCATTTTAGGTTGGTCTTCAGGTGCCATGGGGACTTGCCAATAGCCGCCTACGTAAGTCAATAGAAGAGAACTCCGCGCCTTGGAGACAGTCAGGGCGTCGTCAATTCTCGGAAGAGGGTAAACATCTTTACGAGTTATTTTGTTAAGAAGACGGTGTCATGATGTGGCGCTTAGTTGACATCGACAGAGCATCAAGGAGTTGCGAATTTGCGACGCCGCGCGAGCTTTGTGAGCAATTGAAGACGACAGTGACGACGTGCCACGTGGCTTTGGCATGAGCGCGCCGAGCGTTGCAAGAAAAAAAAGAAAAAACAATCTCTGAAGAAGAGAAGGACGAGAGAGACATGTCAGCGGGGGCGGTTCGAGAATGGCTGCTGGGATGCGGAGGTGTATGCGCGTAGGGCCAGAAGGACCCGAGCGTACAAGGCCTTCACCCAACCACATCGATGTTTTCCCGATGGCCTGGTGTCTACCGGGCACGTCTTAAGCAGGGACCGTTCGAGGAAGGCTGCTGGGGTGCGGAGGTACGAGCTTGACGGGCTCCTGGACCCGGGCTCACAGAGGCCTCCACCCAGACGCAAAGCGCTTTCCCAGCGACCTGTGGCGTCTCTCTCGGTTTGCGGAGATGGGGTGGCGTTGCGACGACCAGACAGCTACATGACTCGGCAGTCTCGAGCGTCTGTGAGTGTCGCTCCTATACCTTCGTCATCCAGACATTTCCAGCAGGAATTAACACCGGTGAGCTTTCTTTCACGATTTCAATGAGCATAACCCGGACTGTATAGCCTTCGTGTCCACTAAGTTTAGCTTAAGAGCATTGTGTTGAACATCGTGCTGTTGATGCCTGCACATGGTTGTGCTTAAAGTGGTTACTATAACATCAGCCAACTCACGTTGAGGTTTAATGAATTAATATCATGTCCCTGCTTGTTGTTTGATGTTGTTTTGATATAAAGTGTAGCTTTTGTGTTTGTTAATTTTCAGCTGGCTTTGTTCTTTTGGCCTGAGGTAACACCTCGGCCGGTTAAATAAGACTCGAACCAACTCATTACAGATGGTAATCGACACAGAATCGAATCGATCCGTCCTTCTTCTTAAGAACGGGAGATGCCCAGGGGCTATCCGAAGGCTGAATGACCCCGCGCTTCAGCATGTTAGCTACTTGGTCGTCGATGACACGGTGCTCTGTCGCGGATACACGATATGGTCTTTGTCGCAGTGGCGCACTGGCACCCGTGTCGATGCGATGACAAACACTTGACATGCTACCCAAGGGAACATGCTGGCAGTCGAACAACGAATGGAACTTGTTGAGAAGGCGTAGAAGCTGGGCGCGTTCAGAAACAGTCAACGTGTTGGCGATGGAGCTATGTAGAACATTGGGCAAAGTCGGCTCCTGCTCGGGGTTACAGGTCACTCCGGCGACTTCGTGACTGGCGATGGAACCAGTTGGCATGTCAATGATGGCAGCAGGGTAGACATACTGGACGCGGCCAATGCAACGCCACGAAGCAAAGTGAGAGGACAGGACAATCGGTTGAAGACGAGCAGTCTGCTGACGCTGGCATGAACGTCCAAAACAGTGAAAGGCAGCGGGGAACATTTGCGACGAGTGAAAATGGCGGATGGCGTAAAAATTGCGCTGGCATTAGCAACAATGTTGCATGACACTGTGGCAAGGGCAAAAGAGTGCGGTTGTAATTGTAACGTCTTCGGCAACAAAATCTTCAGGTTCACAAGCGTCAAGTAGCGGGGCGTCGCACAGCATTTGAAATTCCACTTCAACACGAGAACAGTCGATGACCGCCTTATTAGGGGAAAGGAAGTCCCAGCCCAAAATAAGATTGTGGGAACAAGCACACAGCGCCAAAAATTCGACGATGTAGAGGAGGCCGTTGATCACAACATGAGTAGTACACGCAGCTGCAGGCGTGATGCGGTCTATGCTGCAAGTAGGAAGGGATACGTTTGACAGTGGTTTCGTAACTTTCCTGAGCAAACGGCAAAGCTTGGCACTAATAACTGAAACTGTCGGCAAAGCTTGGCACTAATAACTGAAACTGTGTCACCAGTGTAAACGAGGGAAAGTGCAGCGATGCCATCCACATATACATCAATAACATTAGTCGGAGAAGGGAGAAACCATGGTCTGTTTGTGGGGGACGCAGTTATCGCCTCTGGAACAGCAGCGATTAGTTTCCGGTCCGGCGTTAGAAGGACGACGACACATCGGCGAAAGCGAGCGACGTTGGGGCAATGGTGAATGGCGGTCAAAAGAGGGCAGTGGTTCGAGTAAGAAGAACATCTGGCCAGGGTTCTGAGGCGGCGGAGAACGATGGGGTATGGTGAAACGTATGGTTCGGTGTCGAAGATATGACGGTAGGATTGGGCGGCGACGGCAAAATCGTGCAGTGTGGCCGTGTAGACCACACGCAAAACATATTGGGCGGTTGTCAATAGTGCGCCATTGCCCACTACCTTGTGGGTACGCAGCTGAACGAAATGAGGAGCTGGACGCAGTGGCACGGCTGATGGGAATGGCGCAAAAGTGGCGGCCGTGCGAGAGCCTCGGCATAGCTGAGAGGTGCAGTCAGCTCGGGAAAAGCAATGGGAGTCGGCACCAGCGGAGTCTTGCGGGCAGAAGGGAGAGCTGCGCAAACTTGCTCTTGGATGACCTGGCAAAGGTTGGCCGGTAAAGGCGACGGTGGTGACATGGCTGAAGACAGCAGCGAAAGCTGACGAGTGACCTCAGCACGGACGAACTCTTAACTGGCAACGCAGGGAGTCCATGTCAGGAGCGCGGCCACGCTCGCGAGGCTTTCAGCAGACACAGGGGGCCGTGTGAGAAGACGCTGCCTGCAGAGCTCGTCGAAACTCTGGCAAAGCTCAATGACCTGAGAAACAATGTCCGGGCTTTTTGACAGCAGCATATGAAAGGCATCGTCCGAAATGCCCTTCATGATAGGACGTACCTTGTTAACCTCCGCCATCGTCGGGTTGACACGCCGGCAGAGGCCGAGAATGTCCTCTATGTAGCTGGTGAACGTTTCACCAGTTTGCTGGGATCGGCTGCGTAGGCGTCGTTCAGCGCGAAGCTTGCACACGCCAGGGCGGCCGAAAATGTCTGCGATGCTGGTTTTGAAGCGAGCCCACGTGCGGAGATTGGCTTCATGGTTTCTAAGTCACAGCTTGGCGACGCCTGAGAGATAGAACATCGCGTTGTTGAGCTTGAGGGTATCGTCCCATTTGTTAGTGTTGCTGGCGCGTTCATACGATTCAGCCAATCTTCGTCTTTCTCATCGGTGCCGCTGAAGATGTCAGGATCCCACTGACGCTGGGCACGGCACATATGATGGCTGGAGTAACGGGTGGGGATGTCGGGCTGGGGTCGTCAGGCATGACGGATGGCAGAGTTTGGGTGCGTAATTCCAGGTTGGTGGAAACTGCAACACCTCCACCAGAATCCAATGCGAACACAGGACAAGAGAGCAGCAGGCAGCGTTCGCAGTGTCTCAACCAGAGCAGCTCAGGCAATCTCGAGCTCGCGCTTCCCGATTGACTGGCGATGTGGCTGCAGCGCCGGGCATTCCTCTTCACTACATGCTATATTTTTAGCATAAATCCTACAATTAAATATAATAAGAGTTGACGTAATGAATTCTGGAAAGAGTGCTGAAATTTGTTCTGTGTAAGCATAAAACTTATATTACTTCCATTTTTTTATAAAACTTATATTACTTCCACCACAGGGTATGGTGTTAGGGTATGGGAAATGTGCTGCGGTCAGTCTTTCAACCGGTCCCGGAGCATCTAAATGTCATCACCGGGAGGGTGATACTGCTTGGTGTAACATGCACGATATCACTGGACTGGGAGGCAGATGGGCCGTCAGGGTGATCTGTAGGTGACGGGAGTCACGGCACGAAGCACTCGGTAGGGGCCTGTGTAACAAGACAGCAGTTTTTCTGACTGGCCGACCTGACGCGACGGAGACCATAGAAGCACCAAAGAACCAGGCGGGAAGGGCACGTCTCGGTGTCACTGGTCGTACAAATGCCTTTGACTCTTGGGAGTGCAGAAGGCGGTCACGGGCAATTTTCCTTGCGTGACCAGCGCGTGCGACTGCATCAAGTGCATATTCACTGGTGGGTGCTGCGTGAACAGGGAGGGTTGTGTCGAGGGGCAGTGCTGGTTCTCGGCCGAACGGAAGGAAAAATGGCAAATAACCGGCTGGTGTCGTGGCACGAGGAATTATACGCAAAGGTGACAAACGGTAGAGTGAGGTCCCAGTCAGTGTGGTCGGAAGAGACATACTTCGTGAGCATGTCTGTGAGAGTGCGATTAAGACGCTCCATGAGGCCATTTATTTGCAGATGGTATGACGTGGATAGCTTGTGCCTCGTGGCGCAGGACTGCAGGAGGTCCGCGATAACTTTTGACAGGAATGTCGGCCACGGTCTGTGACAAGTTGTCACGGAGCTCCATGTAATAAAATCACGTCGTGTAGAAGAAAATCGGCAACATCTGTGGTGCAGCTTGTAGGGAGCGCTTAGGTGATGGCGTAGCACGTGGCGTAATCTGTGGCTACAGCGATCCACCTGTTCCCAGAGGTAGAAAGAGGAAAACGACCAAGTAAATCTAAACCAACCCGAAAGAATGGTTCCGCGGGGATGTCAATTGGTGGAAGGTACCCAGCAGGGAGCGTCGGTGGTGTCTTGCGTCGCTGGCATTTCTCACACGCAGCTACGTATCTTCGAACGGAGCGAGCAAGCCCTGGCCAAAAGAAGCGTCGGCGGATCCGGTTGTACGTATGTGACACACCGAGGTGACCGGCAGTGGGGAGGTCGTGAAGTTCGTGGAGAACAGCTGAGCGAAGGTGTTTAGGGATCACAAGGAGTAATGCTAGGCCGTCGGGGTGAACGTTGTGGTGGTAGAGTACGCCATCTTAAAGTGTGAATAAGCAAAGGGAGCTGTTGGCAAGTGACGATTCGAGGCGGTCAATGATGATACGCAAGGATGGGTCACGGCGCTGCTCGTCGGCGACATGGACCAGTGGAAAAAACAGAGAACGCAGGCGTCGGTGTCAGGTTCAGACGTAGAGGTCGGGTCTTAGACTGGGTAGCGAGAGAGGCAATCTGCGTCCTGGTGTTGGCGTCCCGACTTGTACGTCACCGTGTAGGGATATTCTTGTGGTCGGAGAGCCCAATGACCGAGCCTGCCAGTAGGATCCTTGAGTGATGAAAGCCAACACAGCGCATGATGGTCTGTGATTACTGAGAAGGGCTTGCCATATAAATATGGGCGGAACTTTGAAACAGCCCAGACGAGAGCAAGACATTCGCGCTGGTAATCGAATAGTTGCGTTCTGCAGTTGTCAGGAGCCGGCTAGCGTAGGCTATAACGCGGTCGTGTCTGTGTTGCCGTTGCGCTAAGACTGCGCCGATCCCATAACCACTGGCATCGGTTCGGACCTCTGTAGGTGCGGACGGGTCAAAGTGGGCCAAGATCGGTGGATTGGTCAGAATCGTGATAAGGCGTGAAAATGCGGCAGCCTGAGGGGAACCCCACGTAAAAGGCACGTCTTTCTTCAGAAGTTCAGTGAGTGGTCGAGCGATTGCTGCGAAATCTTTCATAAACCGCCTGAAATAAGAGCAGCGCCCACAAAACTCTGGACGTCTTTGACAGACTGAGGTACAGGAAAAGCTGTTACTGCGCGAACCTTCTCCGGGTCGGGTTGTACTCCGGAAGCATCGACGAGATGGCCGAGCACTGTTATCTTTCGGCGCCCAAAGTGGCACTTCGATGAGTTTAATTGGAGCCCAGCCTTGCGGAAGACGTCAAGGATAGCTGTGACGCGCTCAAGGTGTGTCTCAAACGTAGGAGAAAACACAAGGACATCGTTGAGGTAACAAAGACAAGTTGACCATTTGAAACCTTGAAACAGAAGTCCATCATCCGTTTGAACGTGGCGGGGGCATTGCATAAACCAAACGGCATAATCTTAAATTGGTAGAAGCCATCTGGAGTGACGAAAGCAGTCTTTTCTTGGTCTTACTCATCGACGGAAATCTGCCAATAACCAGATCGAAGGAAAATGGACGAAAGTATTTGGCACTGTGAAGACAATTAAGAGCATCGTCAATTCGTGGTAACTGGTAAACATCCTTTTTAGTGATTCGGTTTAGGTGGCTGTAATAAATAGAGAAACGCCACGTGCCATCTTTCTTTTGACGAGCACGACCGGCGACGCCCAAGGGCTCGACGAGGGCTCAACAATGCCTTTGGCGAGCATCTTGTTGACTTCCTGCTGAATAACTTGCCGCTCTGCTGTGGACACGCGATACGGTCGACGATGAATGGGAACAGCATCACCAGTTTATCCGATGCTTAACAAGGGACGTCTGACTAAGTGGGCGATTGTCAGTGTCAAATATGTGGCGTTAAGAAAGCAAAAGGCGATATAGGGCGGCTGCTTGACCAGGGGCGAGGTCCGGAGCGACCATGGGACGAAATGGGCCGTCGAGGTTCAAGGCATCCTGCGGGTAATCAGGAGGATCTGGAGACGCGTCGGCTGCAAAAGCAGTGACGTGGTCGTCTGTCACTGACCGGAGCATGGCCACCGCTATGCCTTCAGGTAACACTTGCTTCGTCAAGCCAAAATTGACAACGGGGAGACACATCCAATTAGCGGCAAGGGTAACGACGGAGTGTGGCACAGAGATGTCGCGCCAGGAGGACATCACGAATAGGGGCGATGACAGTCGCCATCAGGCACGGTTTCCGTTGAGGCCAATTCGACGAAGGTTAGGGCTTTTGGAGGTAAAAATAAACGCTGTAGTGCATAGGGTGTTCGGTTGTTCGGCTAGGTGACGCCGATCATGGAGGAGGTGGTGATCGTGACTGGCGCCTCTCTGGAGACGGAGATCGGCTCATTGGCAGGGACTGTTCAAACGGTGGGAACTGCGCATACGGCGACGAATGTTGAGTGGCCAGATATTGCTGGATTTTTCTCGGGCGCTGTCCCTCACACGGGGCGACGAGCGCCAGGGTGATATCCCTGGAGTCCTATTCGTCGGTAGTAGCAGGCACTGTACAAGTGTCCCGCTTCACCACAGTGGAAGCAGAGGGCTGATAGTCAGGTATGCGCCACACGGCTGATTTTCACAGTCAGCCGTGCAGTCTTTGAAGCCGTCGGCTTTTGTGTAGGTTGTCCGCTTCCAGTTCCTGGGGGTCAGAGTACATAGACGCATACCCAGCACGTCCACCAGTTTGTCACAGACAAAACCACACAAGACTTCGGTCGACGCTCTAGATCTTTTATAGAGCTGTCCTGGCACCTTCGTTGTTGTCTTCGGAGAGCAACCCAACATGCCTAGCATGGAATTGCACTGAGTGGCTTGCAGTCGTGTCAAGCTCGTGGCAATATTTTTTAATGAGTAATCACAGATAACTGCTGCGACAAACGATTTGCGTTGGTAAGATTGCCTCATGCACAGTAAAAAAACATAACTTTTTGCTATTCAGAAATTGTAAGAAGCTTTATGTAATATGCGCCTGTAGAATTTGCAGTTTGTATTGTAGATGTGAGATACTCAGGTCTGCAATATTCCTTTGTGTATTGTATTTCTTGCTGTACAAATGTTGTTAATAAAATTTCAAATAAAGCACATTTCACTGCCTGTTATTCTCCTGCCGAGGCGCAATAGCCACACGCTAAGGCATGCTGGCTCACGTATCATGACGGAATAGGGTCAAATTTTAGCAAACGCAGATGTGCTGCTGTCATTATTCAATACACGAGCCACACATGCAAAAGGAAATTGTCATTACAAAAAAGAACAGGCTGAAAATGACAGCCGTTAGAATAATGCAGACTGTAGCAGCAAACGGAACTCGTGCTAGTTTTCTTTTTCGTCTGCCGAGAAAATCGCACACTCGTCGAGTGCATTGCAGATAAGCGGGATGGCCGCCTCCCCCTCGCGCATCAGCAAAACCATTGCCATAACAGTAGGCTTCATTTATTTTTCCATTTTTTTTCCTCGGAAGCATGCCCTACCAAGCACCAGGGGGAAATTGGCGCTCGTGATGCAATTTCCGTTTACCTGGGGGGTATACCAGCTGACCTAGCCGTGACCATACCGAAACACCGAAAGACTGATGCTGCTGATATTCATGGCGTTATACAATGCTCAAAGAAAGAACCAATTTTGCAATGCAGTGCGTCACACGAGAGGGCTTGGGGCTTGTACTGGCTTGGAATCAAGCAGACGCTGACGAGCTAATCGGCCGTTGCGTGCGGTCCATAGAATAAAGAACCACCTTGCGGGCTACGCTACGTTTACGATGTAAAAACAGTAAAAATCTGGCAACGGTAGAAAGTGTGGCCGGTGGGGCCATGGCAATGGATGATGCTGTATGGAAATGGTGGCCACCACCAGCCGGTCGGCAGCGTGGTTAGCTTGTTGTTTTGGTTTGTAGTCGGTAAACTGCAACCACCCCAGCTGTCTGAGTGAAGAAGTCAAGTGAACAGAAAAAAGCTGCTTCGGCCTGCATTGTTGACATAGAACTACCGCTTGTTAACTTATACGCTGCTTGTATCAAGTTCATACACCCTCATGTAAAGTTAACTAGTGATGCGCAATGTCTGCACGTGTTCTCCCGTACCAAATATAGCCCATACCAAATGGCTTGGAGTAACCCTATACGACTTCTTACCAGCAGAGCGGCGAGTATGATATGATACTGTAAGCTACTGTCGGTCACGAAATGCATTCACCAAGGAACAACCATACTACTACCGCATCCCTACTACCGCTGAGAAATAATTGTACGTAAATAGAGCCTTTAGAGCATTACCTATGACCTGAAAGCGGGCTGCATCTAGAAGAATGACTTTATTTCAGTTTATAGGCTAGAAACTTTTCAGGCAACAACAAACCAAGGAAGGAAAGCAAAAGGCAGTACACCACCTGACCTGATCCAGGGTGGTTGAAACACTAGAGTATTCAGGAAATTTTGTTGCACTCTTCAGCTTTTTTTTCTTTTTTTCATTGTTTTCTGGTTCCTGTAACCAGCTGCTCCTGCAAATGAACATTTTCAAAGGTGACACATGTAAAGACCAAGCTAAGGACAACCTTGTCACAAGAGTGGCTTGGTGGGCTGATGCTGCCCTTTCTAGAGCAGGATATTGCAATATTTATTTTATATTGTCACGTAGTAGTGATGCTGAAGAAAACAGTCGAAAAACTGTGTACGACGAAACTGGTTGTTTATTGCGCGAACCTGTGCCCACAAAAGCAAGGTACACTCAAAGCACAACGATAGTGGCAAACACAGTCGGCGATCGTCGAAAATCTGATCAGCGGCGAAGTGCGTCGGCTTTTATACCTGAGTCATCGAAGGTTCCAGATTAATCCCTGATGCCCGCGTGTCTTCCAGAAAGTTCTAGACAATTCGCGTCGGTCATACAATCAGATAACATAAGCGTCGGTGAAAACAGGCAACGGAAAGAAGCGTCGATAACGTTCTAGAAACTTCCGCTACAGGCGTTTCCTGCGCCGAGCGATAACGTTTAACATTTGTTAGCCGGTGGAAAGCGGCCACCGGTGAAACATAAACATGTATATGTGTCAATACCCTCCCCTTAAAAAGCATCGTCCCGATGCTACAAACACGAAAGCGAAAACAAAACCATGCGTAAACAACAAACAAACAAAAAAAAACAATAACAAAGTAACGAAGTACCTAAGGTCGTCAGCGGCGTAGAAAGGTTTAAGACGCACCACATGGATGACTTCAGGTCGTGCCCGGCGCCGCTGTGATTGCGAAATGCCGTCTGGCACGACCTCATAGTCCAGTGCGCCAATACGTCGGATTATCTTATATGGTCCGAAATAGCGACGCAACAGTTTCTCGCTAAGTCCTCGTCGGCGAATCGGAGTCCACACCCAAACACAGTCGCCGGGCTGGTACTCGACGTAGCGTCGTCGAAGATTGTAGTGTCGGCTGTCGGTCCTCTGCTGGTTCTTGATGCGCAGGCGGGCGAGCTGTCGACCTTTTCGGCACGCTGCAAATAAGTGGCAACGTCGAGATTTTCTTCGTCAGCGACGTCTGGTAGCATGGCGTCAAGCGTCGTTGCCGGGTTCCTTCCGTAGACCAGGTTGAACGGCGCCACGTGCGTCATTTCTTGCACGGCCGTGTTGTATGCGAAGGTCACGTACGGAAGGATGGCATGCCTCGTTGTGTTCGACGTCGACGTACATTGCCAGCATGTCGGCGATGGTCTTATTTAGGCGCTCCGTGAGGCCATTCGTCTGCAGATGGTAGGCGGTGGTGCGGAGATGGCTTGAGTTAGTTCTGCCGTAAAGGCCGTGCCTCTGTCGGTGATGAGGACTTCTGGGGCACCGTGACGCAGGAGGATGTTCTCAACGAAGAATCGGGCTACCTCGGCGGCACTGCCTTTGGGCAAGGCTTTTGTTTCGGCGTAGCGGGTGAGGTAGTCCATACGACGACGATCCATTTATTCCCGGATGTCGACGTCGGAAAAGGCCCCAGTAAGTCCATCCCGATCTGCTTGAACGGTCGGCGAGGTGGCTCTATTGGCTGTAGAAGTCCGGCTGGCCTTGTCGGCGGTGTTTGCGTCGCTGACAGTCTCGGCATGTCCTTACGTAATGGGCGACGTCGGCAGAGAGGCGAGGCCAGTAGTATTTTTCTTGTATCCTCGCGAGAGTGCGTGAAAAACCGAGATGTCCAGCCGTTGGGTCATCATGGAGAGCTTGCAGAACCTCCGGACGCAATGCTGAGGGTACCACGAGGAGGTAGTTTGCTCGGAGAGGCGAGAAGTTCTTCTTTAGGAGAATATCGTTTTGCAAGAAAACGACGCCAATCCTCGCCTGAATACCTTCAGCACAATGATGGTCTTGCCTTCCAGGTAGTCTACAAGGCTCCTTAGTTCTGGGTCGGCTCGTTGTTGTTCGGCGAATTCGTCGGCACTGATGGGTCCCAAGAAAGTGTCGTCATCCTGGTCGTCTTGTGGCGGCGGTTCGACGGGGGCGCGAGACAAACAATCGGCGTCAGAGTGCTTTCGCCCGGACTTGTAAACGACGGTGATGTCGAATGCTTGAAGTCTCAGGCTCCACCGTGCAAGGCGACCTGAAGGATCCTTCAAGTTAGCTAGCCAACACAAGGCGTGTTGGTCGCTCACAACTTTAAAGGGCCTGCCATAGAGGTAGGGGCGAAACTTTGATGTAGCTCAGATGATGGCGAGGCACTCCTTTTCTGTTGTGGAATAATTTGCTTCCGCCTGGTTGTTTATTGGGCGAACCTGTCCCACAAAAGCAAGGTACACTCAAAGCGCAACGATAGCGGCGAACACAGTCGGCGATCGTCGAAAATCTGATCAGCGGCGAAGCGCGTCGGCTTTTATACCTGAGTCATCAAAGGTTCCAAATTAATCCCTGATGCCCGCGTGTCTTCCAGAAAGTTCTAGACAATTCGCGTCGGTCATACAATCAGATAACATAAGCATTGGTGAAAACAGGCAACGGAAAGAAGCATCGATAACGTTCTAGAAACTTCCGATACAGGCGTGTCCTGCGCCGAGCGATAACGTTTAACATTTGTTAGCCGGTGGAAAGCGGCCACCGGTGAAAGATAAACATGTATATGTGTCAATATGACGAGGTTTTGGTGCACTTTACAACAAAGACACTAAAGCTCTTGCTGTGAACGCAATTCAATGTACAATGAAAATGGGTGGGATTTCAGATGGGGGGCATTTTATTCATATAAACCAGGATGGACATAACCTGACATTCTTTTGTTTTGTTTCCCATCATTCGGCAGTAAGAAAGGCCATATTTCCAGAAATATATTCAAGCTATCTGCATGGAGGGGCTCAGGCTCACCTGTCTGAGCACACTTGAGCACGTTGGGTGGAGCATTGTGGTATGAACATATCACCTTATAAGATCATTTACTACATATTAGTCTGTGTGTCAGTGTCCAAAATGCACAGATGTCTGGCTCCTTTGCCATGGTCATCACACGAGCGCTGCTTTTCTGATAAATATTTTGATTGCAGCAAAGTTTACACCTCGTTTCGTTAACAAACCTAAATGTTCAGCATCTGTGCGTTTGATTCCCTGCAGTCTACTTCCAGACCCAGCCACTGCAGTGCACAGACAGAGCCTTGCAAAATAGAAGGTGCAAAATATGCTTCACCTTTTATAAGCCAATGATGAGACTGAGTAAGATGCTTCTCAATTTTGCGCCGAACCTGTTGGCAGAGCGCAGCTAAATTTTATGACTCATACTTCTGCAGTTTCAACACTCGGAGCACCTGATATACAGTTTTAGCTTCCTGCAATGAAATATATGCATGGGTTCTCATATGCGCAGTGAGGCCTTCCACTGCAGCAAGGTGCATGACTGACAGCGGTGCCATCAGAAGGGCGGGGTTGTGCCAGACAAATGTGTTTTAAGCTTTAAGGGTCTGGGGGCTGAGCAAGTGTTCAAGCTTTAATGTAATTATTGAGAAAACAATTTTTGCATTCCGTCGACTCAGGTTTCACAGGGTGTTAAAAGGTAATGGCACTACATAGGAGGGGAAATGCATAAGGAAATGAAATGAGTGGGGGTGTTCTGGTGACACTCCCCCCCCCCCTTTTGTTGCACACCTATGTCCACAAGCTTACAGTATGTCAGCAAGAAGTCATAGCAGATTTACTGCTTCAATGATAACCACATTTCTCTTTTCTGGGTGTTGCAGGTCGACAAATGTCATCCTGCTGAACAAAAATTATTTTCAGATGTTTGGTGGAGTGAGAAATTCTGTCTTGTATGCAAGGAAAACACGGGAAACAGTTTCTTGCCAGCTTTTACACTACCTTGTGAATACACTATGTACTTGTACAAAATGCTCTTAAGGACTAAAGGTACTATCAGCGCCAAATGAAATGCAAACAGTAGAGCATTGTCGAAACATAACTGAAGCTATAGTGTGTATCGTCCAGTCATCACCGTTGACAGGCGCACACATCTGATTTGACCGCACTGCACATTGATGCTCCATCCATACTGCAGTATTTTCATTTCTCTTTCTCCTTTGTTGGAAAGCGAACGAAGAGAAATCGAAGAGAACAGAAGCCTAAATATTGCTGTATAGAGCGAGTATTATTGCACAGTGCGGCGAAACTGATTGTGCTATCAGCGGCAAATGAAACACGAACAGCGATGTGCGTGGTAAACTTTGTGCTGTCCAGCAATCTTAATTACAAATTCACTCATCCGGTTTACCTGCAGGGTGCGAAAATGCTCATCCAATAGGGCGAGATTTATTTCTGCTTACTTTGTTTTTGTTTTCTGGCTTTCACATAAGAGAATCAAAACAGAAACATATCGCAGTATAGGGGGTGCATCACACACAGTGGTAATCAGGCTTGTGCGCTTTTCAATGGATGATTATTCAAGATCATTAAAAAATGAGGGTGCATTCAAATGTGACTACAATTTAATTTTGCCAAGTTAAACAACTGCCCCTAAGGCACTAATAAAAAATTTAATTAATAAATTTTGTTACTTAGTCTTCTGAAGCTCACATTATTAGCGGCAAGTATGTTTGCCTCACTTAGGAACTTGTCTGCAAAACCGCCACAGTTTGCTGTGCTTATAGCCTTTTTCAAAAATTTGTATAGTCGAAAAAAAAATGTGTATAAAAGCCATATATAGGGTTGGTTATACTTAGTGCCCCATTTTCAGATAAATCTGAAAAACTCCAAAAACCGTTCACCAGAAAACTTTTCTAAATTTGTTTGTACCCAAAAAACAATTTTGAGGGCACGTCGCCAAAAATACTGAAGGATGGCTTTTGTTCCTTGAACTTGCCAATGCAAAAATATTCGCCATGAACACCGCAATGCATGACCTGTTCAGAAAAAACAACACACCAAAGTGTGGAAATGTTAGTTTAATGCAAGTAGTGGGAAAAAGGAGTACACAGACCAGAGCTACACTCACCCATTTGGTGGCACTACATGCGGTTTTCTCTTTCTCAAACACTCCATGGACACACGAAGACCTATCCTGGATGAATGCTAGAGCGTCTCTTTTGTAACGGGGTAGTGGCTTGCACTACTTGGTTCAATTTTTGTGGTAATCTAATTTTGTCGCTATCTAAAGCTAATATTCACTCCAAGAGCCAATAGATTGAAACTCATGTAGAGCTTGCTGTGCTGTTAGTCTATGGTAAGTTTGGTTTTTATGTTTCTTCATTGTATGCATCATCCCTGCTTTCTCCAACAGTTTTACACTGGTTTTTAATGTGTGATTACGGGGGGGGGGGGGGGGGCTGGCATCTGGCGGGTGCCATCTGACATCAACTTTTTGCAGTGTCAGGCATATGATAAGAAAAATTTTGAGCCAATGGTGTTCTGGCACATGCATGCCCACAACTGGCTCTCCCTACATTGTGCACTGTATCTCCTAGCCTTCCCAGTATCTGCGAACGTCAAAAGGGTGTTCCCTATATTCTGTGTCGTGTACAAAAAGGAGCATGCCACAGTTGTAGATGCGAACATTGGAAAGTGCGCTTGTATAATTACAACAAGTTGTAACCGCAAGAGTGATTCTGTACCAGTTGTTCAATAAGCTTTTTTAGTATTGACAGTGTGTTCTTTTATAAAAGAGCAGCTGTCTAAATTTTGGAAATAAGCCCGATATTAAATTGAAATGCACTGAGAGACTGAATTTCTTTTGAAAGATAAACTCCGAATTTGCCCAAAAATAATCTGAAGATGCAGAACCCTAGGTATGCTCTGCAGATTTCTCAATTACTTGATTTATGATATGGATGTGACCTATTTTTGAGTTAGTATTCTTTCCTAAAGTCAGCTGGTTTTCTGGGTTGATTGAAGTCAAATGTTGCTCTGATTCTATTAGAAATAACCTTAGTGAACATTTTGTACAATACTAAGAGCAAGGTAATGAATCTGTTATTCTCAAATTCTCGAACGTTACTGTTTTTATAGAAGAATATGATTTTGGCATTCCTCCAAGTCTGATACACTTGAAGTCCTGGGGCATTGTGAAAGGGTCGCAAGCCTTTCAAGTATAGTGTCCCCACCATCTTTGACCGAATCTTGTTCCTTCTCCTGCCACTTTTCTGGACATATCTTGCTAGACCATTTTAATCTCATCAATTTTAATCTCATCAATAATTACAAGTGAAACCTCTGTATCCTGTTTCACTACGTCCGATCACAGCTATGTGGCTGTACAGTTCAGCGTAGAATTCCTCTGCTGTCATTACTATATTATCGAAGTTGCTGATGACATTTCCTGGATTATCTATCACGCATACATCCAGTTTTTTCTAGTGCAAAGTTTTCTATTTACACGTTTCCTGGACCCCATTCTGTACTCAATCCTTCTGATTCTATAATTTTGAAAAGTCACTTACTTTCTTCTTGTTTATCAACTTTGACAGTTCAGCCAATTCGATCTGATCGCTGGAGCAAGACACTTTCATGCTCTGTCATTTTTTTTTATAGCCTTGTTGCTTGGGAGAGCTCACCTTTTGCTGTCTTGGTGCCTTACTTCCAACTTCGATTGTGGCCTCTGAATTATTTTAGGGATGGTCTCATTCATTATTTATATGGTATCTTCATCCTCCTGTCAAAGGCCTCATATTTTGTGTTCAGAAGCACTGGCATGAATTCAACTGCTTTTTCCCTGACTGATTAGGTTAACCGTTTTACTTGACTATTTGCTCTTCAAATTGAGAAGTCATGGGGGCCATAACTAACTGCTGATCACTGCCCTTTATCTTACCTAAACTTCTAGGTCATTCCAATGCTATTTTGACAAAAGTGTGAAATCTACTTGTTTCTATTGTTTCTCTGTTAAGTTCTTTTCCAGGTCCATTCTGTTATGGCACATCATTATTTACAGTCAATTACTTTTCGTGAACTCTACCTAGTAGTATCTCTTTTCCTCCCGTCTCCTATTCCTAGAGCCCTATTCTTGGAGAATCCTAGAAACTATTCCTCGATTCCTATTCCTAGAGCCCTATTGCCAGTAACCCAGCCTGCTTCCCCCACTTTCACTTTGAATTTGCCTATGCTACACTATACTGAGTTTTAACCTTTGTCATTGCTGATTGACGTCCTCAGCAATTCTAGTATTCATCACCATGACTGGACATTGGAGTGTAAGCTGGTACTGGTACTAGCATTAATGTATATCTCCTATTTAGTTTTATCACCATGAGTGCTACCTATTATGCTATAGAATTCATCATGTTGTCTGTCAGAAATCCTACCTCGTCTACGTTCTTATCTGGCAGACTTGTGCAACAGAGGACATAGCCATTAGTTAGCACTGTATAACGCCTCACCATCCTCCGAACTTCTGTGATACCCCAGCAAGCCTGATAATTCAAGGAACCATTCAAACTAACCTTCACTTGAGAAGTTTGCCTTTGATCGTTGCCAGGTTTAATTTCTAGTGGCCACCTTTCAGGCTATCTTAACATCCTCTGCTGCTTGCAGGTCAGACTGCTCCGCATCCACTGGTGACTGAGGGCTAAGGATTAATTCGTTGGGAAAAGGTTTTTATAACTGAAAGAATTAGCACCAAACTTCCCAGTTCTGAATTTCATGCCAAAACCTGAGTGCCAGTAAGTTAGTGACGTGGACTTCAAAGTATTTTCTTCTTCTTATTTGGGCTATTTTGACGCAGGGAATGTTAGCACAATTTGCCAGGGGTAATCTTACCTTAGAATGCATTCTAGTGATTCTTTGCCAGTAAACAATTACTAGACCAAGTTGACACCGTCAAAATATGATGCCCTGCTAATCGGGGGGCTATTCTGTAAGTGTCCACCTAGTGGACATGTTCATTTTGTCTGCTGCTGAATGCTGATTGGCTGAAGGTGCCTTTTTTTTCTGACGTTGTACCCCAGCCCGCCAATCAGAACTTCAGCAGGAACGAAGTGGACATGTCCTCTAGTGACACTTACAGAATAGCCCCCTTGTGAATTACCTTAGAGAGGCATTGCCACCCGTTCTTCATTCTACTGTAACCTTCAGCTTTCTAAGCATCTTCTTAGGTAAAAACGCTCTTTTGCTATTGCAGCAGTGTAATTTAATAATATCCTAATTCTATATTCATCTTTAGGGACCCTATAACATTGAGAATATAGTTGGGTACATTGCAGCCCCTTAATTATCACAAATATTGAGATCTGAAAACATCGCATAAGTTATTACCAAATTAAAATTTTGCCGGATCAAACCTGACAACCCAGTTCAGAAAACTTGTAAATTTCATGGCTCTGTGTTTTAATATACCCTGTTATGAAAAACAAGATTTGGGGGCAATAAATTATAGGGTTTCTATCGGTATTACTTATCAACGTTATTTTTCCCGGGGTGATATGTCTCACTGGAATATCGATGCATTTCGCCACAGATTTTGATTACGTGTTTTCCGAACCGCTGCTAAGCATGCGCTTCCCGCTATATGAATATTACTTCATTATTGCTCATCTTCTTCGTTTTCCAATTGGAATGCATACTCTAACGTGATTAATTCATACATTTAAATATTTAAAACAAAATGTAAAGTTTAGTTTATCACTAACTTTACTATGCAATTTGTCTTGCAAGTAGTGGCTGCTTTCCAAGTAACTGAATGATTCTACCCGCAATGTCTACCGCAGGAGATTTTTAATAAATGTGTTTCCATGAAAATAGATAGCCCAGCCTTGACTAGGCTGCCGTGTCACCTGTGCTGCACCTTGCACAACAAAATGACTCATGATGACATGCCATAAGCTTTATGTTTCTGGAAGGCAGGCGTGCAGACATAGACGCAAGTAGGAATGAACAGGACAACTCAGGACAACATCAATGCTGACTATCAACTCAAGGATTGTACAGTGGTGGAAAAGAAGGAAGAATAAAACTCGTGTGTGCATGCTCAAGGGAAGGCAGCACCAACCGATAAGTTATGGACACGTGTGGGCTGTTTAGGCATGACAACTTTTCTTTGTGCGAGATAATTGAGAAATGATTTGCGCATGCGCTGCTGCTAATAATATGCCATATCTAAACCATAGGGCGCACTTCTTCGTTCTGTGCTTGAACAGAACTACAGTGACTGCAAATTTAGGAGCATACTTGTAAAAGTGACACTGCAATGAAAGGTTCGGCAGTGTCCAATAGCTCAACGAACGTTTATACTCAATCTCTGATTTATGCAATGCTTGTGTGCCCCACATAACAGTGGCTGCAGCTAAAAGTATTTTTTATAAACTACACCCATAGGGGCATTCTGAAAACTGCCTAGGTCTTTTCTTTCAGTTCAACTGATCTTTCTTCCTCTGCACGGTGTGGTGCATATCTTTCCTAACTTATTGTTGGCCATAAACACAAACGTTAACCCCGTATCAACTTCCTACTTTCTTAAGTCGTATGTGACAGCGAGAGAATGCAAGTTATACCCACAACTCTCTTCTTAGTCTCCATGCTTTCTGCAACCATGCACTAACTGAAACTAACTTGCAAACAGAGTATTCTATTGAGACAAAAGAAGAAGAAATGAACCTTTTGGTTTAGGTATGGAATATATTGTATTGGCTGCACGTGCATAACCCAGCCCTCGAATGTTTCACACAAAGAGGAATTGTCATGCCTAAACAGTTGTCTTTCACAAGTGCCCACATGTGTCCATAATTAATGGATTGACGCTGCCTTCCCTTGAGCATGCGCACATAAGTTTTGTATCTTCCTTCTTTTATGCTACTCTGCGGCCTCAATTCATAGTTGTCTTTTGTCCTTTGCTGTTTGTTCCTACTTGTGTCTGTGCTTGCATCAACCTGCCTTCCAGTAACATGAATCTGAACCAAATTGCTCAACGTAAAGTTGTTTTATGCGATAGGCTCCCCAATGCTCACTTTAGTCAAAGCCCAGCATGAATTTTTGGCACTGAGCCACTGAAAGCTGAACGCAGAGTGTTATTGTGCAGCTTAGTGTCCAAGTATGCTTGATCATTTCGGTGACCTGGAACACTCAGCAGCAGGGCATAAAGGGTTCATGTGATATGGACATTTCCTTTCTGAGGTTCAACCAGCTTATGAAAAATGCCCACAGTAACTTTGCTAAAGCACTGCTGGTTCACCTTAAAGGGACACTAAAGAGAAACAGGAAGTTCAGCTGGAATAAAAGAGGGACCTTCAGGAATGCATGCAGTTTTTGTTGGGTGCAAAAATATGAGTTATTAATGGAGAAATTCGTAAACAAAGACCAAATATCTCTTCCTCAATTTCTCTCACCCCAGATTTGGCGCTGAAGCAGTGTCGTCACAGATTTCATTGCGCTCAGCGAATCAGAATGCGCCATGATACGTCACCACTTGCGTAAACGGCCGAGCACTGGATGCATCATGGCTGCATGCATGGTCACTGCGTTTGCGTTCGCCGCGATGGATACTGCTGCTGCCGCTGAACCTTGCAAGAAGACCTCGCCAGGGAAGCAGGACTGCATTTCAGCGATATTCAGTGAAACGGAGCGCGAAATGATTCTCCGTGCTCGAGCGGTAGGTGTTTCCACGTGCGATGGCGGTGAACCGCCGGCCGCTCCGGCGGAAAGCAGAGCTTCATTTTCGTCGACGGAAGGCGAAGCGTCCGGTCTGCCAGGCGACGATGTTCCCGACAGAACAAGCGTAGACAGTTGCACACGTACTCGGTATGGTTATTTCGAGGCTTTATTTAATGACATTCAGCACTCACCGAGCTGCCAGTTTGCTGCTGCAGGGGCACCGGTAGGGGGTTTGATGAAGGCCCCATTGAGGGAACAGCTGCTCGAGAAAGGACTGACCTTTGGGGCACGCCAAGATATTTTCCGAGGGCAGGATTATACACATAATCCGAGGGCGAGAAATGCAGAGAGCACACCATCGGTTTCTCTGGCTCTTTTGCCATTTTATCATCGGCAGAGCACTGAGCCATTGCGAACGCCGGGGAGCTGGGGCTCACACCGTGCGACACCACATGAAAGGGCACAATCGAGTCAACACTGCCGCTGCCCCTGAGCAAGCGCCTTGGGCCATTTATACAGCCCTCAACACTACACAGACGAGGCGTTTTCTGGCTGTTTCCCGCGAAGTCAACGTTTTCCGAGCCATGCAACAGCGCGCGCGACGATGCATTGTCCAAAAAGAAACTACGAAACTATCATGACTGGATGTATCGCCATCCCATTTTTTCCTATTTATTTAATTTTGTGATAAACTTTACTTCCTCGCTTGAAACGGTTTAAAAAGTTGGCAAATGCTTTTTATGTACGTTTAAGGTGTATTTCATTTTGCGTTTTATTAACAGCGATAAATCGCTCTCGACCAATCGCGACTGGCCTGCATTTGTAATCAACGTCATGAACGTGTAGTGCGGGAAATTCAAAGGGGCGTCAGCACCTATCCTTCAGTTTTTCGCTATTTTCTCGCTTATTAAACATCTGTTTGCCATAAGAATGGTATGGCTGTGATCGTGAAAGGATAATCTACAATTTAAGCTCAACTTCCGGTTTCTCTTTAGTGTCCCTTTAAGTCAATCACATAAGGTGAACCAGCCTACATTATTTGGGCGCAGCTGACAATCGACTCCAACTTGTGGGTGACATTTTTCCTTGACGAGACCTCCACAGAGAAGATAATCTGTTCGAGATACCAAGCTCAAGATAAACCAGCGGTGGAACTACCTCGTGAACTCAACTCGGAAGAACTCGTGAACCTGGTTTTAGAGAAGGCTTCCATGGACACTGCTGAACTACGTTGGAAGGGTGCTGTGAAAGTGAACATGTGTCTGGTGACCTTCAACAAACTAGTTCTTCGACCGATGCTTCGAAAGGACTCTGGATCACGGTCTTCGATGGAAGTGGTGAGCCTCGTTTTGAAAGCTCTTCAGCTACAGCAAGAACAGATTGTGCAACAGAACCAACTAGTGACATCACTTATAAACTCTCTAAACACTGAGAAGCCGGGGACTAAATTTGTCTAACCCATTGCATTCGGTGGCATGACTTCAAGTCCAGAAAGTTGGCTTGAATTTTATAAATATGCTGCTGGGAAGAACAACGGGCACTCTGATGAGGACCAGATTACTAACATGTGCAGTTACTTAAAAGGTGTTGTACACAAGTGGTACGATTGCACATTATTGAAGTGGCTGGCAACTCGTGGAACCAACGGAAGGAAAAATTCTTGACGACATGCCGAAGAAACCCAGTACAAAAATGGGACACCGCTCTTAATTTCAAATTGAAGCAGGGTTCCGTCGTCGTATTTCTTTGACAAACGCCACCTTTTAGAACTGCCCGTGCCTATGCTTCCATCTTCTGCCGCCGTAATAGCACTAATAATGCACGGAGGGCACGCGGAAGTCCTGAAGAAAGTGTAAGTACGATCACCTAAAACATAGACACACTCCTGGAGTGCCTTTAGGACATACCATCTACTTCAGAAGAAAATATAACCTCTAGCTCAAGCAGTCGCTTCCGACGGACCGGCGCATATTGGTGAAGCCGTAATCAGCGAGAACAGAGCCACCTTGCAGGCAGCACAGAGAACTTGGGTTGGCGCGCCCTCAGACGTCGGGTGAATAACGTCGACAATGACGCTGTCCCCCGACTTATGAACACTCAAGAGTTTCCGACTACAAAAAACTAATAAACAAGGGTGATCAGTCCGACCCGATGACCACAATCGAGACTGTTTTTTAAGTTGCTCTAGCTCTAGCCTACTTCACATTCCCGTCAAAGTGGGCAACAGACATGTGATGGCTTTGGTTGACAGCGGTGCTTCTGTGTCTATAATAAATACCAAGCTGGTGGATGCAAGCCACCTGCATAGTGAAAGGGTTCTACGGATACAAGGTTACAATAGGAAAGTGACAATGCATAATCAGTGGGCCTCGGTAAACGAGTTCCAAGGTCATCAAATAGAGAGTGAGGTATTGGTGAAAGAGCGTGTGACGTATGACTGTCTGCTATGCAGACCAGATATAAAAACTAAAGATCATCGTATACTCGGACGATGGAGTTTTAGTCAAAGGACTATCAAGGGACGAGACAGAGCAGAGTATAAAAGATAACCCTACAAGTTGTCAAGTGCGCGGAGGATATTGCAACGACCTACCCTGAACTTGTATGAATAGGAAGCTATCCACAAGCGATGAAGTCACACAAGATGCCTTTCGAACTAACTGACAAGACTGTCATACGAAAACCACTTTATAACATGTCAGGAGAGAGAAAGACATGGTTGAAGAATTGCAGGAGATGCTAGACGCCGATATAATCTGACCTTCGGTGTCACCCTTCGCCTCTCCCATAACAATTGTGCTGAAGGATGATGGAACTTTCAGACTGTGCACAGACTACAGGGTTCTCAATCGCCACACCGAACTTATACCATTTCCCGTGCCGAAGATAGACACAATTATAGATGAGACAGGTGGTTGCCAAAATTTTTCACGTATTGACTTGTGCAAAGGTTTCTGGCAGATCCTGTTAACCGAAGAAACAAGAATATACAGTGCTTTTATCACGCCCTTCCTTCGATCTGTACGAGTATAACCGGCTTCCTTTCAGCTGAAAGAACTTGCTAGCATGGTTCCAGAAGGTTATAAGCGAAGTCCTGAAGCCTTTCCTAGGTGTATTTTGTAGCGTGTACATAGACGATATTATCCTCTTCTCCAAAACAGAGGCTGAGCATCAGGAACACCTGTTTCAGGTATTAAATGCCTTGAGCTTGGCACACCTCAAGATTAATTTTAAGAAAAGTGCATTCTTTCAAAGGAAAGTTTTCGTGGAAAAGTTTTTGATGGGGCTACCAAAGCACGAAGCAAGACTCCGTCGAGAGGATATCCCAACCGGTAAACCATATGACGTCCACTCGTAGGAAGTGTTTTTGGGATTAGTGGACATTTGAGACCTATCATAAAAGATTTGCCATAAAAACAAGATGCCTCGGGCGCCTAACGCAGAAAGAACTTCCATTTGAGTGTGATGATGAATGTGAGAGAGTCTACCGTGATCTGGTGCATGGAATCTCTGCTGTCCCTATTCTACGCATACCAGATTTTACTTTACCCTTTGAACTGAATACCGGCACCTCACACTGTGGGATAGGTGCAGTCTTGTACAAGAAATGTCCAGGAGCATCCGGCCACTACAACGTCCATAGGCTGCTTATATTTCACTTTGTTGACTTGACAATGTGGCATGAACGAACATATTGATTGAGGTCTTCTTTCATGTGAGGCGACATAAATCTCTTGACTAGCTTGTTGTAGGTGTGCCAAAATACATTGTGTCCTCCAGATTTTGGGCTATCGTGGTACAAGTAAAGCACCCTGGAAACCAGCGTTGGCAGAACTTTATACCAACTTTCCATAAAAATAAATTGTTCAGTGCCTTCCCACAATTTCACTTCATTGATTTCTTCCGATTGTTCTTTGTTGGACCGTATCATCAGTCTAGACAATGCATCTGGATCAGTGAAAAGGAGTACAGTTCGGTGGGAGATGAAGTCAAACTGCTGGAAGTAGTTCACCCATCTGCTGTTACGTCCCTTAGGTTAGGTCATATTCAAGGGATGATGGGGCCTGGTGATCGGTGCAAAAAGTGAACTTCGTACCTTCTAGGTATGTATGGAAGTACTGAATTGCTTTAAAGACTGCAAGTGCTTCCTTTTCAGTAGTGGTGTAGTTGACTTTAGATGGCTTGAGGGTGTAGCTGTAGTAACCTATTACGTGTTGTTTTTCTCGGCCGGATGCTTCTGGACATTTCTCATACAAGAGAAGTAGTTGATTAATTGGAAAATGTAGAGGGGCCGGCCTGCTACTTAACGTAAAGGAAGGGAAGAGGGGAAAAAGAGGGTCATTGGGGATGATAATGGGAGGTGAAAGAACACATCGCATAAATGTTGCCATCACAAGCACGAGTCCAGGCCCGTGTCGCCTAAGAAACGTCAAAGAGCATGCATTGCCTCTATCGTCTGCCAACTCTCCGCCCGTGCGCCTAGCAGGAGGTTCTCTGACAGTAGTCTGTTGTCTAAATGCCTCAAGGTAGCTGCCAGTGTCAGTCTTTCGCGGGCATACACAGGGCACACCACGAGCACATGGTCTATAGTCTCTACAACGCCATACGCTGTGCTTAACAGTCCAGGGAGTCTGCCTGTCCAATGATGTGCAAGTACCTGCGCGTGAAAGTGACACCTAATCGTAGTCTGTGTATAAGGCAGGTATGAGGGTGGGAATTCCATGCAGAGCAGAAAAGTGTACATCAGGATCCAGCCTTATAAGGCGGACATGACTAGCGTCTGGCTGGGCCCAGTATCTTCTCATCGCACTCCTCATTAATGCCGACAGGAGGCACGTGATGTCCGGTCTAGAGAACGGCACTACAGTTCGCAGGCCATTGCTGAGGGCACGCCTTGCTTCAGCATTGGCCATCTCATTACCGTTGAGCCCACAGTGTCCCGGGATCCCTTGGGACTCTATTCGGTGGTGTTTTTCTTGAGCGCATGAAAGGATCTCGGTGATCTGCAGTGTCAAGCCTGATATGCGGTGTGGCACAGGAAGCATCCCAAAATTTGCAGCGCGGGTTTTGAGTCCGTGAAAATGCACCAATTTTGAGGTCGTTCCCCGCAGATGTGGCGAATCGCTTCTTGAATAGCCACAAGCTCTGCAGCAGTTGATGTACAGTTATGGTCTAGAACAAAACCTTGAGTCATCTGCTGGGCGGGTTTCACCACAGCTGCTGTCGATGCCTTTGGTGATGCGGATCTGTCAGTGTACACATGAACATAGGTCTGGTTTTTGACCAGATGTATGCCAAAGCAAGTTGTAGTCTGCTAACGGGAACCAATGATTTCTTTAGTATGCCGGGGACATGCAGGCATACCGAAGGCTGAACCATCACCCACAGTGGTTTGACGGGGTGATATGGAAGGGCATAGCCTGATGTTATGTGGGGTAGATGGCAGCAGAGTGCACTTGTAAAACTGCTGCCTGGCCGCTCATGCAGAACCGACGTCAATGGATGGCAATGGTGTTGTGTGAGTAAGCGTAAATATACATGAAGTGGTTCGTGGGACATGTATACAAATAATGGGCATAAACGGGCTTCCTCAGTTGTACCTTTGTTGGAGGTACGCCGTGGCAAGCCAAGGCATTTTGAAGACCTGCGCTTGAACACTCTCTAATGTCCGTAAGCAGGACATGTTCAAGTTTGAGAGTATCGGAGGCAGTAGCGAATGTAGCCTATGAATAGAGACTGATAAAGTTGTATAGGTCAGCAGAGATTCTGTGCACCAGATCATGGTAGACTCTCTCACATTCGTCATCCCACTCATATGGAACTTCTTTCTGCATTAGGCCTGTGAGGCATCTTGCTTTTATGGTAAATTCTTTTGTGATAGGTCTGAAATCTCCCGCTAATGACAAGAACACACGTAAGAGTGGACGTCATGTAGTTTTACCAGTTGGGATATCCTCTCGACAGACTCTTGTTTCGTGCTTTTGGTAGTCCCATCAAGGACTCTTCCAAGAAACACAACTACTTTTTGAAACAATGCACTTTTCTTAAAATGAATCTTGAGGTGTGCCAAGCTCAGGGCATTTTATACCTGCGACAGGTGTTCCTGGTACTCTGCCTCTGTGTTGGAGACGACGATAATATCGTCTGTGTACACGCTACGAAAGCACCTAGGAAAGGCTTCAGGACTTCGTTCATAACCTTTGGAACCATGCTGGCGAGTTCTTCCAGCCGAAGGAAGCCGGTTATACTCGTACAGATCGAAGGGCGTGATAAAAGCAGTGTACATTTTTGTTTCTAGGGTTAGCGGGATCTGCCAGAAACCTTTGGGGTGCGACTGTTTTTCACAACAAATCCATGCAGGGGTGGGGCCTCGCCTCGATGACGTATGACCATTTTCTTTTCCTCTGTTTAGCGGCGTTGGAACGACGAACACGCTGGGCTGGTGGTGACAAGGCTTCCTATCTGTTTGGTGGCGGGAACAGAGAACATGCTGAGGTGTTAGTGACTAGGCACAACTGTGGCTGCTGTTGAGGGCTCGATGGTATTCCTAAATAAACACACCACTGTTCTGATGATCCAAATATAATCTTGCTATCAGGGAGGGAGCAGCTACCTGACAGGAGCAGTATTTTTTATTTAAGGTGTTGCAGAGCACTCCAACGCCGCCGTTTCGCATTGGTGCCCGGCATCGTGGCTTCCGCCGCGGCACTGGGGCACAACCGACCATGCCGCCAAACACAGAGGGACAAAAAAAAAGAAAAAGGTGATACCAAGAAAGAAAATAAAAGAAACCTTTTGCCGAGGCGGGGATTCGGACTCGCGTAGCCCGGTCCCAAAGCGAGCGTCGTAACCACTAGGCCATACAGCCATGCTTCCGGAGTGTGCATTCATGCAAACCACATGATTGTGTCTGAGCATTGTCGTCTTCGTCAGAAAAAAACAAAAACACAATGGCGGATACGTCATCGAGGCGAGGCCTCGCCCCTGTACAGATTTGTTGTGAAAACAATCACACCCAACCTTTGCACAAGTCAATATGTGAAGAATTTCGATAACCACCTGTCTCATCTATAATCGTGTCTATCTTCTTCACGAGAAATCGCCTGACCGAAGTTATACCAAGTTCGGTCTAGCGATTTAGATCATTGTAGTCTGTGCACAGTTTGAAAGTTCCATCTTCCTTCAGTGCAATTGTTATGGGAGAGGCAAAGGGTGACACCGAAGGTCGGATTATATCGGCGTCTAGCATCTCCTGCAATTCTTTCTTCAACCATACTTTCGCTCTCTTGACATGTTATAAGGTGGTTTTTCGGATTACAGTCTTGTCAGTTCGAAAGCCACCTTGTGTGACTTCATCGCTTGTGGATAGCTTCCTATGCATACAAGTTCAGGGTAGGTCGTTGCAACATCCTCCGCGCACTTGACAATAGGTTATCTTTTCTACTCAGCTGTGCCTCGTCCCTTCATAGACCTTTGACTAAAACCGTATCGTCCCAGTATAGGTTGATCTTTAGTTTCTTTATATCTGGTCTGCATAGCAGAAAGTCATACCTCACACCCTCTATCATCAGTACCTCACTCTCTATTTGATGACCTTGGAACTCGTTTACTGAGGCCTACTGATCAGCATTGTCACTTCCCATTATACCTTGTATCCGTATTACTCTTCCACTATGCAGGTGACTTGCATCCACCAGATTGGTATTTATTATACACAGAAGCACGCTTCAACCAAAGCCATCATATCTGTTGCCCACTTTGACGGGTCTGTGAAGTAGGATAGAGCGGGAGCAAGTTAAATAAACAGTCTCGGTTGTGGTCATCGGGTTGGACTGATCACCCTTGTTTATTTTTTTGTCGTCGGAAACTCTTGAGTGTTCATAGTAGGGGGACAGCGTCATTGTCGACGTTATTCACCCAACGTCTGGGAGCACGCCAACCCAAGTTCTCTGTGCTGCCTGCAAGGTGGCTCGGTTCTCGCTGATTACGGCTTCACCAATATGCGCCGGTCCGTCGGAAGTGACTGCTTGAGCTAGAGGTTATTTTCTTCTGAAGTAGATGGTATGTCCTGAAGGCACTCCAGGAGCCTGTCTATAGTTCTAGGTGATCGTACTTACACTTGCTTCAGGACTTACACGTGCCCTCCGTGCAATATTAGAGTTATTACAGCAGAAGATGGAAGCATAGGCACGGTCAGTTTTAAAAGGCGGCATTTTTCAAAGAAATACCGACGACGGAGCCCTGCTTCAATTTGAAATTCTTAGCTGTGTCCCATCTTTGTACTGTGTTGCTTTGGCATGTCGTCAAGAATTTTTCCTTCCGTTGGTTCCACGAGTTGCCAGCCAATTCAATAATGTGCAGATCGTACCACTTGCGTACAACACCTTTTAAGTAACTGCACATGTTAGTACAGTGCAGTCCACTTATAACGATACCACATATAACTATATCGGTTATAACGATGGGTCGACATGAGTGTCATTTTATGCATTAGGTCTATGGGAAAAAAAACATTTATAATGATAGGTTATTCACCACATATCGGATATAACGATCAAAATTTTGCCTTCTGTATGGCTTCTTCCTTGTCAATAATCGTAACATTGCCTTGCTTTGTTCCCTGAAATGAACTATGTCGAGATGGGGCGATGTTAACCTCTGCAAGTTCGTATCTGCCGCCATTACCGCGCCGCACGTCCCGCCCCGCCCACGCACCGGAGTGTACCTGAGTTGACACAACGCGCCAAAGATGGCGCTAGCTGCTTCGCACGTCGGCCAGTCGCTCTGAAAGAAAGAGAGAAAAAAAAAAGCGACAAGCAAAGCTGTGCGGTGGCGCCCGTCCCCCACTTGGTCTCTTTCTCTCAGCGAGAGCGCAATAAAGCTTCGCAGCTGAAGCAGTGTTGCCAACCGTAGGGTATTTTCGGAATTTTTCGGGCAGCTTAGTGTAATAGAGCGGTAATGCGATGTTCTTGCCAGGCGTAGGGTAATTTCCACTTTTTGCTCGCCATCAATCAGGGAAAAATGAACACTTGACGAGTGATTTTAAAAACTATATAGCCGATCGAGGCGACATCTCCGAAAGTGCTATTCTCGACACTCCCAAAGATATCCGAAAACGAATTCTTTCTTTGAATAAAATTGGAACTACTTATTTCACATCACAAAAATCAGTCCTTACGTATCTTAGCACAGTATTTTTGTTTTTTCTCGCCGCCATCTCCTATTCGTTGGTTGCGTGGGGAGTGGCTTTTGAATTTTGTGACGGCCGTTTTTTTGAGTGTTTTAACTGATGCTCGTGTTAACCTTAACGGTATCGGCACGCCGTTGATTATATCACTCGCGTCGCTGCTCCCTCCATCGCTGTTCGTACGGGCGCTGCTCTTCGGCAGTCCTGATGACGTGTGGCCTACCTAGGGACAATTGAATGAAATAAGATCAATTGGGGGTCGGATTATCTCTAGAGCCATGACGTAAATCCGGCTCAAGCGTCCCATTGGCTCTCTGTCATACGCTACCATTCATCACCCGTTTTGAAAGGATTGATATTGCGTGAGTTATGGAGTCGCCATCTGTCGGAAGCGCCTCGCTTGCGTAGTATGAGGAATAACGCGGCATGCTCCTTGAAGATTTGGCTGTCGCCGCTCAATAAAACACCACGCGTGAGCCCTCCTGGCCATTTCTTTAAGTACTCTCCAAACGATGGAAGTTTCTTACTGTCAAAATAATAACCTTAGGCAAACATAAAGTGCAGACTAGTTTACAGACGCTATCTCTTTACCAAACACGTATGCAGTGAACACCCATTGCGCACGGTCGACGCGATGGAGTCCCCCGAACCAACTTCTTGCGTGAAAGGTAGGCAATCGCTGAGAGCAGGCTATGTGAAATATGTTCTTATAGTGTGTTGTCTGTATAACCAAATGGAGCACAACAGAATGAAGCCTCAATGCAGCGATCGCACGGGTTCACAGCGACTGACTGCACGTCTGCATGTATGTTCGCGCACAATGCTTCGCTTTCGCTGCGAGCGCGTTTTCGCACTGTGCCGTGAGCTTTAGGCCGCAGCATGTGAACATTTGACAGTACAAAAGCAACCATTGTTGCGTGGATGTTATCAGAGCTGTTCAAAATTAATTTCATTATAACTAAGGACTTCGACGCTATCCGGCGTTTTGCGATGTGCCATCGCGACGTTCCAACATGTTTTTTCTTCTAAATTCTTGGACGTTTCAATATCGTTATTTATCAAGTTGCATCACACTGTATGTTTGTCAGTCTTCTCAGCGAATAATTTCCCGGTGATTCTTATTGTTAATCAAGTACATTCATTGTTTGGGGCTAACACAACATGAGCATACGTCATGCCGTTTTACTGCCATACCGTTCCCTTTCCATTCTGCCGATCTTGCCATCAACAAGTTCATAGACCAAATCTTCATGACATTAACTGGGTAGCGCGCGTGGGCGAGCTTCTCAGTGCGCGCTTTCTGCTACTCACCGAACATTGCAGCTCCAACGCCGTAGCAGAAATCTCCCTCCCGGAATTGCTTGCTACACACCCCTTAGCCGATGGCTGCTTGCCGGTTCTAAGTTTAGCAATCCAAGGTACACGCAGCTTCTTGGCCTGCGGGTACGTGTGAAGTTTGACACTGGGCTCCGTTGTGTACGTCCGGCGCTGCGGCACCGAGCAGTAGCCTACCATTTTAGATGCCTTCAAAGGTAGCCACTACCTATTATAGTTCTTTCAAGTGTTGTCAAGCAGACACCCGAGGCGGGAAAACATCCCCACTTAATCAGAACTGGAGTGCACGTGGGACTAAACTTACATTTTCAGCTCTCTTCGGCGCTTCCGAGGCAGACGACGCGGCCATTGTGTCCCCGTGATCCCTCATAAGACGTCGCGCCGATGGTGGCGCCAGCTTTTCTAGTGGTGGAGTTCGCCCCCAATAGGCACCTAATATACAGCTTCGCTGTGAGTTGCTGCTTCGTCGCTGCAGCGCGCTCTCGATAGATGGCGCTAGTTTGCCATATACAGCTTCGCTTAGCTCTGAGTTTTTGGACACACACACCACGGAAACCCGGAACAATATACAGCGTCGCTGTAAAAAGCGGCCTAACGAAAGTTCTGTCTCTGAGTGTCAGTGAGAACACGGGTCTTGTCAAAGCCTGTCACGACCAATATTCGCGAGAAGGCGAGCGGGATTTTTTTCTCACGTATTCAAGAGAGGACGCAGAAAGCAAGGGACTGAAAGTAAGAAAGATTTTTTAATGAATAAGTTTGTTGGGCTGTAAGTTGTATTGCTGTGTCTGCTGGCACTAATTTTAATTTAATTACTGCTTGGTGCAAATGGCACATATCTTGTTCAAGCCAGGGATCATATCGAGTGCAGTGAGCACAAAAAGTACTGCATATATAACGGTGCAGTTTGGTCGATGACATTTCAGCAAAACGCTTAAGAGGAAGCTTTAGTCGGGTGCTCCTATCGAAGTACACGTAAAAAGATCATCATTCGTTTTTCTCGGCAACTACTGCACCTAATTTGACAAGATTTGTTGCATTTAAAAGAAACTTAAAATCTAGTTACTGCACGTTTGTAATTTCTGGTTTAGGCCGTCACTGTTTTATTAAAATCGGCAAAAGTCGCAAATTCTCAGAAAACGAAACTATCAAGTTTAGAACTCTAACTCAGCATTGAAAAATCTATCGCAATTTGGTGACCTGCATCTAATGGCACATCTAAAGTGGTCAAAATTGATATATTAGACATGAATCTAAAAAACTTAGTAATATGGAAATACTGCTTTTGCAGAATCCTTGTACACTCGTACAAAATTCATGTGATATAAATTGACATATCGAATTTGTCCGCTTTGAATGATCTAATGGATGCCGTTTATATGACCGCGATACTTGTTCGTGATGAGCTAATCATTTGTAACTTCCCAGGTAGCAGAAACCCATCTGGAAGACATCCACATCTGGGCTTGTTCAAGCCAAGAGGTTGTCTACACTCTATCTTGTACAAGCTCAGTAATAGCCTTAGAACTCCACTAGCACTCCTGAAGCCAAGCTAATGCTCCCTCCGTATGCGTCTTGGGGAAGTCTTGGCAAGCTGTTCGTTGGACTATCTGTAGAACTTGCTCATGAATGGTTATTTTGCTTGCCGGAGAAATTATGCAATCCACCTTGCAAAAAAGGTTAATGAATATGTTAATCATGTGCTAATGCAGATCGCTGGTACTGATATGCTTTTCCTCTAACCAGTCTTGTGATTCAGGATTTCTAGAAAATGTACATATATTGAATGCGACTGGCTTTAACTTCAAAACTAAAACACACCAAAGCTACTAAGCTGAAAAGTTCAGTATAATGGTCTAAATGCGTGCTTTCGCAAATGCATAAATATTAAAAGCAGCCAGATAGATTCCAATTTTTAATAAAATCTCTGAAGGTATAATGTTGAGAGGCCATGTGCGACATGCAATTTCTAAAGTGCTGTTCACTTGCAAAGTGTATTAATGCTCTTGCAAGTATATTCATTTCTGAAGAATGTTATTTCAGTGCATAAATGACATTGTTGCCATAGTATGTATACATGTTTGCATGTCACAGATGGGCTCTCACTATTATACCTTCACAGATTTTTTCATTACCAAACTATGGAATCTGTGCAGATTTTAATATTTATGCCTTTGCAAAAGCATGCATTTAGCACATAATACTGAACTTTTTCAGCTTAGTAGCTTTGCGTGTTTTTTTTTAAAGCTAAAGCCAGTCGCATTTAATATATGTACATTTCCTAGAAATCCTGAATCACACCACTGGTTCCAAGAAAATAATACTAGTACCAGTGATCTGCATTAGTGCATGATTAATTTGGGTATACTGCTAACACAAGCAAAATTCATGCAGCACACAAGGGTGTTGAATGAGGCACATTGAAAACATCTTGTCAAATGCCTCTTCTGTAGCCAGCATTTCATAACAATGTTTAAGAGGCAGCAAATCGGCAAAATACAAAATTTTATTCTGGCAAATTATGTACATGTGCTAGCCTTGCTTTGGTTCCGACTAAATATATACATAGGAAATGAATGGCATGTAATGTAATGCCTTGCACAGATTGACTAAACTGCATATATTATGGATGGCATGTATAGAAAAACTGACCCCACACCTTAACAGGACTAAGGTACAAGACTAAGGAGGAAGAAAGGCATGTCAGCTGGCAGCAGGCCCAGTATCCTTTGAAGAATCTGCACCAGTCAAAAAAAGGAAAAAAGACCAGACTGACTTATAGTAAATGGCCAGTAAAAGCCAATTGCTTCGCATAAACATGACTAAGAAATAATCTCTACATATTAGAAAAATTAGTGAAGACACTTTGTTTTCTCTCGGTGACCACTGTTAAGGGCATGTAATACCACACCACTTTCAAACATTATAGGACTGATGCACTCATAATGCATAGTTGTTTTAAGCCTGGCCTTACAGTAGCTGTCCTCACAAGACTGAACAATGGCATAAAAGAAACATACAACACATAAAAAACTGCTTAAAAACTGAAGACATAAGCATAGGGCCAGAAAACAGTATAATTAATTTATAATTTAAAATGCCCTTTTCACGTTCACCTAAACATCTCCCATGTCCTTTTGCTGCCTGGAAGTGAATATTTATTATAGATTTCTTTTACACTGCATCTTGTAAGCAAGTGGCCCTGAACGCCAACTTACTTGGGGTTCCCAGAATTTATTGTTTAAAGTAAAATTCTTCAGAATGTATACAAGTTTCCCTATGGCCACAGTAAAGCATGATGTCACAACAGCATGCACAGATGGTCCTTGGAAGTTATCTGGCCATTGTGAACAGATTGATGTAAGTATAGTTAGACCCCCAAGACAAAATGTTAATCCCATACCATGCACTTCTGATATAGAACCAACAGTCGATTTTAATAAGATTTAACCATGCTACATGATGCTGACTCAGTTAAAAACATAAGTATATTTTAATTTCTGTATAAAAACTACTTGAACACTAAGCTTAATTTAACATGCTGGCTTTTTACCCGCTCGCAAACTGCAATTCTGCAAACAGGCAGTTGCTGCTTGGCGAATGGCATGGGTCATCACATTTTCCCACGTGGTATTGCTATAAATAGCTTCTGGAATACCAAACCATCTAGTCAAACAGTGCAAGTAGCACGTGTACACGGTATCAGCAGTTGTGGCTGATATCAGAACCATTGCTACATACAAACAGATCTGCAACGTATAAATAAAATTTGTGGAGCATCAGTTCTATGAAACTGCAAGGGGAGGAAGGCTTATAAAAGAAAAAGATATCACCCACCCGACTTAGCTACACTGGATGGATGATAATTTCTTTTTCAAATGTGTCCACTGTTTTTATGTTTTTTTTTTCATTCCAAACACCACGGATTTTGTAAGAGTCACTGCACTTATGCCCAGTAAAACAGCAGCCCTCGAAACTTACCTTCCAAGCTCTTTTTCCGCCGCTGGCCTCGAGTCTAGCTTAAGTTTCCACCCAAGCTGTCTGAAAATAGTGGGTAGGATGCGCGCAGTAAAGCTTCTTAAGTACCAGCCCCCCATAACAGAGAGCCGTTGTGTCTGAAAAAAAAACATTTTGGAAGAGAACAAAAGGGACTCAAAGCCGAAAACACCAACATATACAATGTGGCTATTACAGTGGCTGTATGAAGGCAGGTATGACTCCCCAGAAAAGGTAAGGCAGAACAGCAAATAACACTAGATGATTTTGCATCCCACAGAAATTATTACTGCAGCAATATGTACACACAAAAACTGCCAAGATGTAAACAGCCATAGTATAAAAAGTATTAGCTGAAACTACTGCGTAGACAACTAAAAAATATGAAGCTACAAAATTTCAATAAAACAATGAAGTCAGTTTAACATGCATATAAAAGGCATTAGTTACACCTGGCAGGAGCTATTTAAAAAATGGGTTCATGTAGTCAATTCATAAAGCCTTTACTTACAAGGTGTCATCAGAAAGCAGGATTGGAGCTCTGCTCGGATTCTAATATGGTCACGGTTTCCTTGTTCTCCGAGGGCAGCTTGTAATCAGCCACTGCCATTCTGCCAGTTTCGTTGGAAACACATAGAGCTACTAGGAACCTATCATCTTCTTATAGTCTTCCGAGTCTGTCATTAGTATGTGAATGTCTGAAAGCGCCTGAAAAGATAGATAAGAGTCATGCACACTTTGACAGCTTGGACGGTAGCTAATAACATGTTGCACGACGCAACTTCTACATGCATAACTATGCTCCTACATAGCCGCACATGTCGATCCTGCTCTGCTCGTTGTAACTACTTTAAGTCCCATCCATGCTTTTGGGAACTAGTGCCATCTTTCCCCATCTGAGGTGCAACCTGGCTCGAGATTATGTCACTGTGGTTGGTATTCTTCGCTGAAATGATGGCCTCACTGCACTACGGGTAGCATTCATCGTAGAAGTGCTTGCATTGGGCAGGCTGTGATACTTTCGCTGTTCAAGGCCTTGGGTACACAAAAAAATGAATCAAAGCCTATCTTATACAACGGGCAACAAGAGAGTGTGCATAATTCTCATTTTGTTTTTGTGGCCACTTTGCTTTTGGATAACATAGGTACAGGCTGTACAGCGCAACAATTTTGGAAGGAAACAATGAGACAGGAAAGAACGCTGGTACAGCGTACTACATAATGCAGGTACAGCATTCTTTCCTGTCCCGTTCCTTACAAAAGTTGGTGCGCTGTACCTACGTTATTCAGTATGAACCAACTCGCCCAGATCAGCTGTTGCTTTGTATTTGTTCTTCACAAAATGAATGCAGCAGATGTATATAAAACGCACGTGCTTACGTCTCGATGCAATCAGTCGGAGACGTAGATATATTATTCGCTTAGTGATGCAGTTCTAAGACCATCAACAAAGTAATATAAGTCAATAAGCAGCATAGCTCGCGTTTATATAATTACAGCACCAGCTTTAAAAATTCGCAACTTTCGACCACGAGGAAACTAGGCGGCGACTCCGCGAGAAGCGGTTCCCAATGTACACAATTTCTGCACGGACAGTTGATGCCAATGGCAGTGAATGATCCCACACCAACCAAATGTAATCCTACTCTGACGAGATTATATATATATATATTTATTTTTATTTATTTATTTAGAGAATACTGCAGGCCATCAAGAGGCCTTAGCACGAGTGGGTATATTAAAGTAATACAAGTATACGCGTACATACATACAGATGGATCAATAGAATTGCACCAAGTACTAGAACACAACAAAAACCAAATAAGGCAGAAAGATTGGTAACAAACCGAAATTAAACGAGGATGCCTTTACACACCTATAAGCTCTACAATGAAGGACCCAATTGTTAGGTTAGGTTATACAATCAGGGTAGCGAAAAGGTAGCGAGCGGTGTGTCCGTGACATCGGACATGCCGCAAGGAAATTCGAAACAATAGCCGTTGCACGTGAAACATCAACCAAGAGGGTCATGGTGCTACAATCGTGCGACAGAGCTTTCAAAAGAGAGAAAACTTTAACCACTTATCAAAATGAAGGCAGAAACCTAGAGAAGGTGATGTGCGCACGAACCCGACACGTTGAATTCTTTGCAAAGCGCGACCATGTGCGCCACAGGAAGCTCGAACGGAGGCAATGCACGGGAGGCGCAGGAGAGCTAGCGTTGGAAGCGGCCAAGCCATAGTAGCGCACCAACTGCTGCACCACGCCATGTTATACTAGCTGTCAAGCTTCGTTCAAAATGTTTTTTATTAAAGCTTTTAAGAATTGCCTATTATGGCACACATTTTTATTGAGCTGATGCGGTAGGTTTGAACTGGCCATGGAAATTGGCGGATACTTGGTATGTGCGCTGTAACCGTCTAACTAGTGGTCTATGCGAAATCGTCTTGACTCTAGAGCATAAACCTTGCAGTACACTGGTAATACACTGTATTGTGCAGAGCGCTGTTATATGGGGGACGAACATAACGATGTAATCATTCCACTGATGGTGCTGTCAAAGGAATCGTTGCAAGCTGGTAGTAATATGTGTGCAGTTTTGCTTGCAAGACTTGGAGATAACTTTAAAAATGTATACCAGAGCCTATACGTCTCTACCAGGTCTTACAGCAGAAGTCTTCAAGACATAATATAAGCTGTACAGAAGGCGTTTAATTTGGAGCTTAACTTAGCACTAGCCATGTCAAGCTGGGTTAAGCCGAGTCAGGAACGCTTGTAGCCGACTTTTGCTTCCTGGGTTCGTGGTTATAATTTTTTTTCGAACTCGAATTTTTGCAAATTTTTTAAAGAAAGTCAGGCCCTAAATCAAAATTACGCTTCCAACAGTCACTAGAATTAACCAATCTCTATCAAAGCAACAAATTCCATTAAATCGGTCCAGGGGTTATCTCAGAAAAGGTTTCTGCGTTTTACATGTGTGAATAGGCGCCTCGAAGTTAGGCCCGAGTTGAAGCTTCCTCTTACATGAACATATGCGTAATCACATTCGTCTTTTCTCTAATACAGATTTCGGAGGAAGATCCGGGGCCCTCAGCACAGAAGAAACAAAAGCGAAGCGGGAGTCCAGCGACAAAAGGACAGGGAGGACGAAAGCAAAGTTTTCGGGAAGCCTGGCTCGAGCAGGATGAGTTCAAAGGATGGCTAGCCCCTGACCCCTCTGGGAATTCACAGCGGGCGTTCTGCAAGGCTTGCGGCACCACTATTACCACCGCTGGCAGTGAGTTGCGCCGTCATGCAGGGGCACCTTCCCACAAAAAAGCGACAGCGGGCCTCCAGAAGCAGGTGCGTTTGACAACGCTATTTCCAACAGCAACTGCTCTCGCCCGAGAACCAAGTAAAAAGCACCAAAATTAAGCTGACAGCCTTTGTTGCTGAACATTCGATATCGATCAGCGCAGTCGATCATCTAGGAGAACTTGTTCAGGATATTTTCCCCAACTCCACCATAGCTCAAAAGATACAGCTTCATCGCACGAAGTGCACGGCAATAATGAAAAATGTTTCTCTGAAACAGAAGCCGAAAACATTTCCAGTGTGCTGAGAAAAACTAAATTCTCTTTGTTTGTTGACGAGGGAACCGACATATTGAGCACCAAGATTTTGTGTGTTGCACGTTACTTCTCACTCCAAAAATGGGAAGTAGTGACTCAACTGTTCGAAGTCATTCCACTCGACGCAGTCAACTGCTCCGCTGAAGTTTTGGCGGGAGCTGTAAGACAGCTTAGCAAAGAGGAAAATACCTATTGAAAACATCATAGGCCTTGCCTGCGACCATGCCAGCATGATGGTTGGCGAGCCTAACTCCCTCACCCAAAAACTGCCGCAGAAGGTCGACAGAAGTTTGGTGCTCATTCGCTGCATATGCCACTCCACTCACATCGTGGCAAGCAAAGCAGCACTAAAGTTGCCTGGAGGTATCTGGAGACCTTCTGCGCAACATTGCAAGCTACTTTAGCCAGAGCAGCAAGCCCAACTGTGTTCTCTGCAAGAATATCTTTGAACGGAAAAACGTAAGATTTTGCGTCCAAGTGAAACGCGATAGCTTGTGCTCCATAGCTGCTTTGAGCGGGTCTTAGAAGAATGGGAGATGCTCAGGTTGCTTTTTCTTCAGGCTTCTGTTGAAGATAGGATTGTGGTGGCCGAAAACATTTTGAATCAGATGAACAGCGTCACAGAAGCCTATCTCAAGTTTATGAAATACGCCCTGAACTTTTTTAACAAGCTGCGAAGGCGCTTTTCAGAGCAACGAAAACCTGATTGCTGAACTTCAGAGAGAAAGCCAGTGCCTTCTGCGATGCTTATTGCAGAATTTCATTCACCCTTCGTCCTGGAGCGAGGGGACATCAACCCAATGGATCCAAGCTGTCTGCTCCCGCTGGAAGACGTTTATCTTGGCTCTGAATGCAATGAAGCGCTGGGAAAATGCAAAAGCGATGGAATGCAGGCTGAGGCTCACAACCTGAGGGTTCGCTGTCTCTGCTATTACCAGACCGGAGCAGTTGAAATTAAGAAGAGACTACCAGTATCCGGCCTGTTTTTTCACGAGGTGCAATTCGTTGCATCAAAAACTGCACTTAGCGCAGATGCCAGAAGGCAGCTCCCAGCCTCCCAACATACAAATGCGCTATGCGCATTTACTACCTGCTGCAAACGAAGTCGAGCAAGAGTGGAGAATGCTCCCCTCGTACAGCAAGGACGAAAAGTCGGCCCTAGAGGCGAAGTCAAGCGCATCTTCTGGGCAGACATCGGGGAACTAAAAGTTTCAAGACAACTGGCAATTTCAGAACATCGCCACACTAGCCCAGCTCATCTAGCGTTGCCACACTCCAACGCCACTGCAGAGAGAATTTTTTTCAAGCCTGAGTTGACGTGAAAACCAAAAAAAGCGGAATAGGGCTAGGCACCGAAAACCTGAACACCGTTCTGGTAGTGAAATCGGCATTTGCGGCCAGCGGTCGCAACTGCGTTAACATGAGCGTGGAAGCACAGCGTCTGAAACTTTATTGCACGCAAATGTACTAAATATTCAACATCAGTGACAGTGTACCATCGAAATGTAAAAACGATCCGAATTAAACATCACACATTGAAAAAAATACAGCCTTTCGTTCTAAATGTACGTAGGTATTCGGCGCCCACGTGCCTATATACAGTTAATGGTGTAAAATACAGCGCAAGCAAACGTTGGACAAAGTAAGGATCAATACAGGCGCTTACATATGTCTAGGAGTTCAAAGAGCGATTTCTAGCCATCTTGTAATAGCTGAGGCTCGCGAATCACCGTTTCCAGTTATGAGAAGTACAGAAACATGCCCGCATTATTTTCATCTTCAAACACAGCACAAAAACCCATTGGATCTAGACATAATGAAACGAGATAGAAGTTATGTTCATAAAGAAATTCAGGAAAATTTTCATATATTACCAAGAAATGAATTTTGGAACTCAGATGTTGAATATCCTCCATGGCTGCTTACTCGTCCAAAAATCGAATTGTCAGTAGATGGAATTTTTCAGAAAAAGAGACATGTGCATTCAAGCTGCTCAACAACTAGCACGTTACCAAATTTTAATGCGGCATTCAGGATACATACACATTTATACAGATGGTTCCAGTGCAGCAACCTCATCAACTTCAGCATTCTATATACCGCACCTCAATAAACAAGAATAATTTAAGTTATCTCGTGCAACTTCGTCCACATGGCTGAACTGTTTGCAATCCTATGTGCGGTGAAATTCATAACTTCAGTACGAGATGCGCAAAAGTGGGTAATTTTCAATCACAGGCGGCACTAATATCACTCTGCAGCACAAAAGCAAAAGCATTCAGTGATAGTATTTATATGAACACTTAGAGACCTCATAAAAGCAAGCCAAGAGAAGCATGAATTAAGATTCCAGTGGATACCTGGACATTGTAACATTCCTGGCAACACAGCAGCCGATGAAGCAGCACGACAAGCACACCTCAAAGATGATGCAATTTCGCTCCCAATATCAAAAAATGAATTACGCGGCATTATAAGGGCAACATCTTTCAAAATGTGTAGAAATACCTGGTTTGACCAAAATTCGAAGAGCTTTGATTTATACCATATCGATCCGCTTATTGAACTCAAATTTCCATTGTCATTAGGCAGAAATATAGAAACCCTTATTCATCGATTAAGGCTAGGCACTGCCTACACGAAACGTTTCTTTACAGTAGAGTAGCTGTCTGGATCAGTTGGTACATACTGAATAGTAAAAACCAGTCAAAAGACGAAGGACAGAGAAGAGACAGATTCGTCGTGTGTGCCACGTCTCTTCTCTGTCCTTCTTCTTTTGACTGGTTTTTCCTATTCAAAACATTTCTTACATAGAATTGGCCGTGCAAAAACCCCGAATGTGATTGTGGATTTGTAAATGAGGATATATATCACCTCTTTTAGATTGCCCACATCACGACACACCAAGACGCCGACTTAAATCAACTTTAATGGCATTAGACCGCAGACCTTTCAGTTTAAGGAACTTTTGGGCCCTTGGTCAACAACGGCCAGGCAAAAGAGCGCTAAAGTGTTAACAACATTTCTCAAAGAGAGTGGTATTGTGGGCCGTTTTCAATGCTTATAATGTTCCTTTTATTTCAATTTCACTGTATATGTATATGTGTTTGTGGATTATGTTATGTCCTATTATTCTGTTCTGGCTATATGTGATAATGCATTTACCGATTGTGTGCACCACCCGCTGATTAGAGACTGTATTGTAAGGTGCCATTATTATTTGTATTCTTGAGACTTTCTTCTGCAGTGCTGTAGAGTGATTGAACTTCTTCATTCTTTGTACCAAGTTTTGTTTTCTTTTTTTTTACGTTGTCGTGTTGCTGTGTAAACGTTGCATGTATGAGAAGGTTAATTGACATGTATTCTTGTATGTTGAACCCTGTACGTTGTAGGTTAGACCCATTCAAGAGCTAAGGAGTAGCCGGCGCTTTATTTGTGCATCAACATCTCCTTATATCATATCATTAAAAAAAAGAGACGGGCACTGAACTCACAACTGCATTTTATTGCTTTGATCTTCCCTCTGTCCCTTGTTTGCTTGTGCTGTCTTTTACATCATGAATTGAAGCCGTATAGCCCACCTTTCAATCATTTTCCTATATACAGTTTAGGAGCCGTCAGAAGCGTATCTGTCGTCTGCCACGGCACGCGTGGAGCGCCGATCCTGTAGTATTGCTTTGCTTTCTTTGATTTGGTACGTTTTGTTTTTGTTATGGTCACTTCCTATATGCAACACAACAAACACACCACAATCATTTGCTCAATAAAGGCTTTAATCTCTCTCTCCCTCTTCCCCTTCTAGGAGACTACGTGCGCTAAGGTGCATATGCTCGCTTTTCATATGCATTTTGCTAGTTATTTCGATGACAGTCGCTACCGACTTCAGCACCACCGCACGTCTTTCATGTCGTGCTGTGAAGTATAGTCTGTACCTTATTATTAATAAACTGTGCTATTTTAGGCGTAGGGTAAAGTAGGGTAATTTTTCACGATGAAGTAGAGTATTCTCCAAAAATTGGTTGGCAAACACTGAGCTGAAGCCACGGAAGCAGCGGACAACGCAGTTCGAAGATGGCGCCGACAAGCACAAAGCTGTGTCGCTTGACACGAAGATAGATATGTTGCAGGATTCTCAACGCGGCTTCAAGGTGAGCACCCTCGTGAGGAAGTATGAGCTCGCCCAGTCGACAATATCAACCATTTTGAAAACTGGAAGCAACCGCAATTGTGAAGGCAGGTGCTCTTAGCGGCCATGCTGATCAGTGGAAAAGGGTTAGAGACCCTTTGTACGCCGATGTTGAAGAGGTGCTTTACCAGTGGTTCATAACAATCCGCATGCATAATGTGGCAATTAGTGGGCAAATACTTGCCACCAAACCAAAAAACTTCGCTTTTCTTCTGGGACACCCAAATTTTGAGCCTGGGGGAAGCTGGATCCAGTGCTTTAAAGAGCGGCACGGAATCGTTTAGAAAAACATGGTAGGGGAAGCAGCGTCTTTGGACACACAGGCAAAGCAGCATTGGCTACAGACAAAGCTGCCTGGTGTTCTGGAGTGCTACGTGGAGAAAGACATATATAATTACGATGAAACTGCTGTTTTTTCAAATGTTGCCGTTGAAGAATCACGCTTTTAAAGGAGGTCGATGCCCTGGCGGGAAGCATTCAAAACTTAGGGTGACCGTGCTGCTGTGCGTTAGCATGGACAAGAGCCATCGCCTCAAGACTTTCATGATCGGGCGATCAATGTGCTTTAAGAATGAGCACATCCCGGTCCGTTATCGCAGTAATAAGAAAGTGTGGATAACCCGCGACCTATTCGAAGAGTGGCTGCTTGAGTTCGACAGTATCATTGAAGGCCAAGGAAGAAAAGTAGTGTTGCTACTGGACAACTGTAGCGCACACAGCATTAGCCCGAAGCTAACATGTGTCGAATTGATGTTTCTGACTCTGAATACTACGGCAGGCCTGCAGCCATTGGATGCTGGCGTGATCGCCAACTTTAAAGCCCTGTATCGGCGGCACATGCTGGAGCGGCTAATCTTAGTAATTAGTAATCTTAGTAAAGCTCCTGGCACGTCGGGTCATAGCAGACCCTTGACCTGAAGATCAGCCTTTTGAAAGCCGTGCACTTCGTTTATGGTGCGTGGTATGAAGTAAAGTGGTCAACTATATACAACTGCTTCAAAAAAGGCGGGCTTTGTGCGTCAGGACGAACTTCCCCAACCCACTGATAATGAGACGAACATGATGGAAGATGCTGAAATAACCAAGCTCTGGGAGCTCGTTCCTACTGGTGACACAGGTGGTGCATCGATGGAGGACTTTTTGACTGCAGACAGTGCTGCCTCGTTCTGCGATGAGATCACCGACGAGGCAATCGCCGAAGATGTGCTTACTCGACAGACTGCAAAGTTGTGCGACGGTGGCAACGGAAGCAGTGACTGACAACGAGATTGACAGTGGCTCCTTGACCCCGACCTCGATGTCCACGCAAAGTGCACTGTCGTCGATCGACTCCTTAATTGTTTTATGCATGCTAAAGGATTGTCACCAGTGTTCGCACAGCAGCTGGAATCCATGCACACCGCGGTTGTCAAGCTGAAGCTGCCGTAAAAACAAGTGCAAATTTTGGACTATTTTGGGGCGCCTAACGCTTGACACGATCATTGGCGCTAGAAATAAATTTGTTTTTCACAGCCTACTTTCTACATCATCTATTCTTTAGAGCAAGCAGCAAATTCGAGTCCAGTGCTGCAAAGGTACGTTCAGCGTTTTTTTATAACGGCAGTCCAGATTAGCGACCATCGGCTATAACAATCATATTTTTTTGTTTTTCTCGATATCGTTATAAGTGGACTGAACTGTAATCTTGTCCTCATCAGAGTGCAGTTGTTCTTCTCAGCAGCATATTCATAAAGTTCAAGCCAACTTTCTGGACTTGAAGGCATGCCGTCGAACGCATCAGGTTCAACAAATTTAGTCCCCAGCTTCTCAGCGTTTAGAGAGCCTATAAGCGATGTCACCAGTTGGTTCTGTTGCACAGTCATTTCTTGCTGTAGCTGAAGAGCTTTAAAAAGGAGGCTCACCTCTTCCATCGAAGACAATGATCCAGAGGAGTCCTTTCGACGCACCGGTTGAAGAACTAGTTTATCAAAGGTCGCCAGACACAATTTCACTTTCACAGCACCTTTCCGACTTTCAGCAGTGCCCATGGAAGTCTTCTCTAAAACCAGGTTCACGAGTTCTGCCGAGTTGAGTTCGCGAGGTAGTTCCACCGCTGGTTCATCTTGAGCTTGGTATCTCGACAAGATTATGTTCTCTGTCGAGGTCTCGTCAAGAAAAAATGTCGCCCTCATGTTGGAGTCGATTCTCGGCTATGCAAAAGTAATGTAGCGTTCCTAGGTAAAGGCCACAATAGACGTAAAGCATTGCTGTGAAACTGGTGTCCATCTTGTCTACCTTTATTCCAACTTTATCCTCCTCGTCTCCTCTACCCATGTTCCTGTGCTTCTTAATCTTCTATCCGAAGGCTCATCCCGCTTCATTTGACACAACTAATTGGGGCAGTGCACATGTACTGTACACCATGATGCTGCTCTATAGGGAAATTCTAGCTATGCATTTAAAAACCTTCTAGTGCAAGTTCAACAATGCATTCTTTGATGCAATGAACTGCAAACATTGATAGCTTGAGAAAAGAAAAGGAAAATTCATGCAGATACCTCGCACTATGGTAATCAGTGTAAGTGAAACTTTGAGGAGCAGACGCAGAGCTGGCTTTCTTTGTATGTGACACTCCATTGCTAACACCAGGATCTAAACCTTCGGATGTCACAAAGAAGGCTTCCCTAAACGTGGCCTCAGAACTGTAGTCGGCTTTCTCCCACTGAAACTGTTGAATTGGTGAATATTGTTCTGAATGAATGATAGCGTGTTTGCACAAGCTTCTTTTCAGGCAGAAATTTTCCACATTGTCATCTAGCAAAATGTGCACTCTGTCTTTTATAAGTAAACTATTGCTATGGAACATTACATGCACACGTGCCAGCTTTCACAAGAGAATGACTCGCAACACTTGTGCCAAGCATCTCGCTGCACTAGTTTGCATGAAGGAGGACTAGTAAAGTTGTTATTCTGTTTTGTTCACGTGTATGTGGCCTATGTGCCTTAACACTGTAATTGCATTCAAGTTCATGTAACTGGTCCAGAAAGCTGCACAGCTCTTCATATTTTTCTTTTTCTCAAAAATAGCTTCTGCAGTTGCTATCATTTTGACTGCTTGCTTGAACATTTCCCACTGTGCAAAAAGATAAGCAATTGCGGCTTGATACTTTTATGACATTTTCAGGGGCATGCTTGAGAATAGGCTGGTGTGATAGTTATAGATTATAAAGTTTCCATAAGTTCCAGCTTAATTGTGAATGTTGAAGTTCACTATTGCCAAAACAACCGGCACCAAATAATAATTTCTGAAGAACACAGAGTGCACATTGCAGTCATATAATTTAGGGAGGACAGTTAAGGTTACATAACTCCGATCAAGCCTTGCACTAGATGCACCCTAAACATGCATGTAGCGATATGGGGCTTTTTTGTGTTCACAAACATCAACAAGCTGATATAATCAAATGCTATGGTATTCAAAATGTCAACACTGATATGGCATTGCCTTGTACATGACCGATCCTGTGCACTGTACACACACAGCTGAGGTTACCTAAGAACGAATACACGATCAGTGTGTAAGCGTTGGGTCAATGACCGAAAATAATCTTCCCGGTCACACACCCTGCTTGGAGTATGCATAATAATAATTAGAATAATAATAGATTTATCTCCAGCACTGATTTACATTGTTGATGGAGGAGGAGAGGATAAAAAGCTGGTGAAAAAAAAGGTTGAATAGCCCTCTCCCCCCGCCTGGATACAACAAATGGCACAGGATTATGAAAAAAAGACCTACAGTACACTCCTAAAATGTAAAAGAAATAGGTGGCATGGGTGTAGATGCAAAGGTGCCTCCAAATTGGCTTTCTATAAACATCTCGGAAGCTGAGATCAGGGAAGTGCTGCATAATCTTAACGGAAGGTCTGCCCCAGGCCCCGATGGAGTCACAAACCGGCTCTTAAGAAATTTGGACGACAAAGCCATTCATTCCTTAGTGAACGAGATAAACGGTATGGGAGGAGGGTGTCGTACCGGACAGTTGGAAAAAGGCCACAGTGGTTCTAATCCCCAAGCCAGGTAAATCACCTAGCTTGGAGAACCTCCGTCCTATCTCCCTTACTTCTTGCATTAGCAAAGTAGCGGAACATGCAGTGCATAACAGGATATCGAGACATATTGAGCGGAATGAGCTATTCCCGTACAATATGGTGGGTTTCAGGCCCTCGCTTTCCACGCAGGATGTCATGCTCCTGCTCAAAACGCAGATCATAGACTCTCAAAACAAAGATGTAAAAGGGGTACTCGCACTAGATCTCTCCAAGGCCTTCGACACAATTAGACATGACTACATCCTTAAGGAGATATCGGCCTTGAACTTAGGAGTTAAATTCTTCTCCTTCGTTGAATCTTCCTTGAGAGCAGGACGGCGGTCATAAAGTTGAGGCAATCAGTGTCGGAGTCTTTCACACTCGGAAGAAGGGGCACACCCCAAGGGGCAGTTATCTCACCACTTCTGTTTAACATAGCAATGCGCAAATTGTCGGAAAGCCTTGCAACAATTGCTAATGTTGGTCATGCATTATATGCTGACGACATTACAATCTGGTGTCCCGGAGGATCGGAGGCGACGGTCGAACAAGCTCTACAGGAGGCTTGCACGGGACTTGCACGGGACTTGCACGGTACGGGACTTGCACCTGGAAAGTCGGAACTCCTGCTGTACAGACTGGCTAGACGAGGTGCTAGGGGCCTCACCCCACTCGATCAGGTGCCCATTAGCGTACGTACCAGGGATGGGTATACCATCCCTAGAGTAGACTCTATCAAAATTCTAGGGCTTTTATTAGACTCGAAGGGCTGCAACGCAAAGTCTATAGCTCATCTCACCACGAAAACAGAGAACATTCTCAGATTAATTATGAGAGTGTCCAACAAGAAAGGCGGCATAGGCGAGGATATACTCCTTAGGGCTCACCATGCTTTCCTCATGAGCCATGTCATTTACATAGTCGCGGCCCTCAATTGGACAAAAACAGAGAAAGATAAATTAGATACGCTCATGCGCAAAAGTGTCAAAAAGGTGCTTGGTATTCCAATCACGGCTAGCACAGAGAAACTCATGAAGTTGGGAGTACACAACACCACTTCGGAGTTAATTGAAGCGCAAAGATCAGCACAAATTATTAGATTATCGAACTCCAAAGCAGGCAGAAGACTGTTGGATGCGGCAGGCCTCCGTCCTAGTTTTAATCAAGGAGAAACCACGCAACTTGATAATCAAACAATGAATTCCTTTATTGTAGACCCTTTTCCACGAAACGTCCACCCACTACACAATAAAGGTCGAAGATTGGCAAGAGCTAGGGCTTTCCTAAAGAACTTATCCGGAACGGAGACCTTTGTTGACGCGGCGCGACACACGAGCTCCGACAAGTTTTCCGTAGCTATAGTCAATGACAGGGGAGATCTCCTCTCGGCAGCTTCGCTAAAGACCTCATTGGTCGACGTGGCGGAGCAGGCTGCTATAGCTCTCGCATTACTTGATACAACACGCACTACAGTTTACACGGACTCCCGAGCGGCAATTAGAGCGTTCGCATCGGGATTGATAGCCAAACAGGCAGCCAGGATTCTCGACGGCAGACCCCCCTCAGACACTATTCATCACATAGTCTGGTTCCCAGCACACATGGGATCAGACGTATTACCGGGTCACCTGAACCCCAATGAGATAGCCCACGACCGTGCGCGAGGTTTCATATGCCGTGACGGGATGGTGTCTCGGGTGAGTTCGGGAGAGCTCTTCCACAGTGATCCTCTAGTTACTTTTCAAGAAATCACATCACATTACAGAGGGGATAGGCAGAGTTTTCCCTCCCCCCATAATAAGCTCAACAGATCACAATCTAGCATGCTCCAGACGGGGTCCTACCCCTCTAGGGGCTTTCTGAACAAACTTCACCCCGACATCGATCCATTCTGCCCAGATTGTGGCACTGAATTTTGCTCATTAAATCACATGCTCTGGCAGTGCCCTGTGTTACAGGATTTTAACCAAGAAGAAGACTGGACGAAGGCCATCCCAGACAAGACGTCCAACTCCTGGCTGTCCAGAGGGCCCGTGAACGAGCGGAGAGGCACGGCCTCTCTGTTCCGACATGGGACTAGCCAACGGCTAGCAGGCCCGCCTGCCTAGCTTCTCAGGACCTAAATAAAGTGTTTACTACTACTACTATATTAACATCTCATTATATAAGGGTGCCCTGCTTTATCAGTGTGCAGTTCCAACATGTTGCATTGCCGTTTTCTCACAAATAACAAAGCCTGCAGAGACACCATTTGTGTGGCCCACACGCACTTCATTCTCCAAAAGAAATGGAGCTATAGCAGCCGCTGTGTGTCCTTGCCGGATTCAATTTTTGTTTCCTGTTCCTGAAGTGCAATAATATCTAAATTGCCAAGGAAGACACTGAAAGATACAGGGGTGCACTAGTTTATGTGAATACTCGTAGGTATTTGGAACAGCAGCCTTGTCATTCACTCGCTGATGAGTGTTGGCATGCTCGTTCCATGCAAGTGTGTAGAATATGTCAGTACCATTGTTAATGATCAGGATAGAATAGATCAGTGGTCGCAGGCCATTATGCGCACCCTTTTCAAGGTCATAAAGTAATCCTTAGTAAAGCTGCAGCTGAAGAATTTGTTTCATTGTTGCCACAGCTGAGTCAAGAAGAATGTGATGATGTTGTTAGTGACATCTGTATTGGAGATGTTGAAGCAACTATTGTCTGCCTACCTAAAGGCGAAACCCCAGGGCCTGACAGCTTGAGTGCAGAATTTTATTAGTTGCTCTGCATTGGGCAGTCTTTGAGCTTACGCTGTTATAAAGATGCTTAGAAATTAGGATACCTGCCTGCCACACTCTATCAAGGGCACACAGCTGGTACTTATCTCAAAAAGCATGTGATGCAGCTTAACTGCAGAAAGTTGAACGCTATTACCCCGTATAACTTGCAACACTGATTATAAAATATTTACAAAGATATTAGCTAGGCGTCTTGAAGCCATAATTAGATTAGTGGTAAGAGACCATGAAATCTGTGGCATTAGAGGAAGATCCTTCCAAACGAATATCTATGTTGTGCAGTCTGTGCTAGAGTGCATAGAAAGTGTAGTTCGAGTTGCAATAGTGCACATTGGTTTGGCAAGACCATTTGATAAAGTTAATCACCACATCTTGTTTCGTGTGTTAAAGCGTATAAGCATTGGGTCAGCTCTTTTAAAGGTATTAGCATCCTTGCATCTATCATGCTAATAGCACAACAAGGCTAAAAGGTAATAGTTGTCTACCTGAGTCTACCTATCTCAAGACGTCAGTAACACAAGGTTTTCTCTTGTCCCCACTCTTGTTCACTTTGTACCTGGGATCACTTTGCGCGCAAATTTTGAGAGCTCACACACAGGTGAGTGATCACACACAGGGCGTTCACAGGTTCACCTTGTCATCCAATGAGGTTCGTGTACTTGCCTATGCAGATGACATGACATAGCCCATTTCTGTGCTGTCAAGAAAAGTGTAGAGACTACCCTTGCATAGCACAGCATGTTTGTGCAATTTCATGCACAGCAATTAACTTTGAGAAGCGCTCAGGATCTTGGTTTGGTCTGCGGTGTGCAATGCCAACTCTGCAGGTATTCAGTGGAATCAGGACTTCAAGTACATAGGTGTACCTCTTCGTCAATATTGTAAAGGTAACCCTCATTGGTCAGCAGAAGTTGCAGAAATACAGCATAAGGCCAACACTTGGCAGGGGGGAGCAGTTCTTCGTATTTAGCTCAGCCGAAGCTTCCAATGTGTTCCCAGATGCTTGACTTATCTATGTCCTGCACATATCACACTGCTAATGGCTTAGGGGGCAAGCTTTCCATTGTGTGTTTGCTGCTTTTGTCCAGAGCCCATGTGTTGAGGACATGCAGCGTGACAAGCATTTTCTTTATCTTTGTTCCCCGTCCACCTTTTTGTTAGGCAACTTGTCTCCCATCTGTTCTTCTTTCGTGATGTTCACAGTCCATTTCCAAGAGAAATGTTACAACTTCGCTTGTGCAACTACCTTCCAAAATAGTAGTTGTGTCATCAGTTGTAAGAGATGTCACAGCCTCTTGGGACTTCTTGGAGGATGCTGTTTTTACTTTCTAAAGGCTCGCTTTAGTCTGGATTATATTTTCACTGCCTCCTGCAAAGAGATTCTTGCTGCACTTGTATACACATTTGGCCTGTTCGGTTTGCCTGAATTTTTTTCATGAGTTCACTGCACAGTTCCAAGCTTGTGCAGTGTCATTTCAGAAGTGCAGCCGCAGCACAACGCTAAGGCCTCCTGGAAATTAATGCAGAAGTGTAGATGTGGTACAGGTCTTCTGCATCTGCACTTGCATCTCATGCTTTTCAGTGCTGGGATCTTCCAGCATGTGCTGTTATTGTATTGCGAATGCTCACTTCTGTCAAATTCATGGCAGGGCTCTGACAGTGAAAATGAGCAGCATATTGGTTTAGTTGCAATGCTGGCACATAAGCTGGTGAGGGAAAGAAATTGGATGCCTTGATATTATGAAGAGGTGGGAAGAAACTATTTTTAATGGAAATTCCAGCACCCAATTTTCTGTTCTTTTGAGTTCGAACACCTTTTCCGTCTGTTCCAGGACACGTTTGAGGGCCACGTACAAACACTCGCTTCTCTCATGGACATGGGTGCCATCATTGCTGATTCATGGTGCATTTTCTGTGAGTATGCCATTCAGCAGTGTGCTTATCTTTCTTGTGGCGTCATCTGCTGTCATGGCGGTGGAGATATTCTCTGCTGCTTCATCGCTGCACGACTTTGGCACTGACAATCCCAGTGGCACAGAAAGTTCAGGAACTGTGCATGAACTTTACCTGCACTTTTTAAAACAAACAGCATCATTAAGAGGGGGCCAGGCCTGTACTGTTTAAATGAACACTGAAGTGCCGCACTTCGAGTGTTCACAAAGTGCAGGTGAATTCAACAGACATATAGTTCTCAATCCTCTTTATTGTGCACCTTACTTGGCATGCTATTGCCTAGATGTACCTAAGATGTCCTCTGGACTCTCATTCCTGCAAGGGTCAAAACATTGTGCTTTAAATTACATTGAGCAACTATTCCTGTTAAACCTTGGCTGACACAAGAAGGGGCTGTTTCATGCCATGGTCGACAAACTCCCATTTGTGTCTGCATGCTGAAACAATTGATCATTGTAGTCTGCAGAGATGCCGTTTTTCTTCTGAGGCATTCTTCAAAGAACAACTAAAAAGATACATTTAAAAATCTTTGTAGACCTCCATATGGCATGTTTATGTTGCTTGGTGTGAATAGCCTTTGGCGCAGTAAAATGCGTGACAGACATGCTGAATCACTTCGAAGCACTCAGTCGTTCATTTGGGAATCTGCTGCTTATGTTCATAGTGTGTAAGCAGCTCGAGAATCACCGGTGCACTGGGTGTTTTTATCAGATGCTTGCACTTGCTTGCCTGATATTTAGTGTATGAAACTTTCAGTTTTTGTAGTGCTGTTTTTTTTAAATGTCTTACTCCCATGTAATAAAAAACAAGTGTGTCCGTGGCCTAATTGGTAGAGGATCAGGCTGCTGTACCCGAAGACACCATCAAACATGTAATTTTTTTAAAGACGATAGTATTTCTTGGGCTACCTAAACACGAAAAACCTAGTCTGTCTGTCTGTCACTTGATTCAACTGCCCGGCCAAAACCAAGTGAGCTACTAGCACTGGTGGCACAGGGCCATACACGTCAACATTATACAGTGCAAAGGAAACCTCAGGCCTATTCGAGGCAAAATATATGTACATAACCATGATCCGCAGCGTTCATTTAATGAAGAATACGCAATGGACTGATTTTTACGTTAGTAAACGAAAAATTAATGCATTAGAATTGGTGTTAAAGAAACACTACACGTTAAAAACAAGCTGACTGAAGCCGTGGCTTTGTACCAACAGTAATAAAAAGTCCCAACAGATGGCGCGAGAGCAGGGCGATTGTGAGAAATTTGAATTGAATTCAGCAAAACCTCCATTGCATCCATCGTGGGAGGAGTGAGAGGGAGGGGTGGGAGGGAGAGAAGAGAGGGTGTTACGTATCAGGGGTGGTAGAAGACTATCGTCTTTCGACGTGACTTGCAGCAAAGGAAGCAGATATGCGACCAATTTTTTGTTTCTGAGCAGCAGCTTAAGTGTGCTGAGCTATCAAATTGAGAAACTGACTGACCCAACTACACCAAATGCTAGAGAGGTAGGCTAAAAAGCTTCGTTTAAAGATTGCAGCATGCTGAAGGCACTTATACTAAAAGCTCCGTTCTTTAGTATCTACATTTCTTTAACTTTTATGGTTTTAATTGTTATACTAGCAGTACCAAATTGAAACATTGCAATTGCAAGATCACTTTTGCATTTCTCAGTATAACTACCACGTAAGCAAGGCTTTACAGCCACACGGTATTTTCTACATACGCTAGTTAGCACATACATTGTAGTTTAAACGATATTAATTGCACTGAGCTTTGTTAATTCTACTGCTGGCGCAAGCGACTAGACTCCACACTAGAATTGTACTCTCCAGGCAAAAGTGCTTCGTGCCTTAGTACCAAAAGTATGTGGGTGGCCGGTTCTTCCAAGAAGTAGAGTTGACCAAAATTGGAAGAAATGGTAGCATGTGTGCAGGTGTTGCCAATCCAGTGCGCTTAATTGTTTTGCCAGAAAACAGGAATTAGCCTGAGGTAGGCTTTTTACTATTGAAAAATACAACAAAAAATGAGGTGTCTGATTAAAAATTACAAAGCTAGCCCCGATTATAATTTTTCTGGCAATGCATCCTATTTTTTAGCAATTATCATCTTTAGATAAATTTTAATGTAGATCTTTTATTTATATATATATATATTGGGATATTTTATATTTCATCAGTGTTTTCTTTCACTTTTGTTTAATACATGCATTCTTATTGATTGCTTTCATATCCCATTTGCTCTTTTTTATTCTTCACCGGCCGATACCTCTTGATACAATTCAGCCCCTTTAAGACTTTTCTTATTTTTTTAGTCTTGTTTTTTTTCTTTCCTTTTTTAAGAGCCAAAAGTCCATCTCTTGTTACTCCCTGTTTTGTGGGACAACAAAAAGTGAATGTGAGGTAATCTTTCAGTTGTAAAAATCTGCAAAGAATCTTCATGCATGCTAAGTCGCGCTGCATAGTTCTATCACTGAAGAGACACGAAGAATTAAAACGCGATCACACACACAAGCTGATACGTGTTTGTGATCGTTTAAAATAGTTATATGTTGGGCTAGTTGGTATTTTTAACATGAAAACCGTCTTGAAATAGCGCGCGACGGGACAGCACGTCTTCCTTTCTGTTGTGCCATCCCGTTGCGCGCTATTTCAAGATGGTTTTCATATGTTTGTGATCGTGTTTTCATCGTGTGTGTCTTATCAGAACTATGCCGCGTAAATTCGCATGCGTGACGAAAGTCTGACTAGCCTTACATGCAAATGTTTAAATAATCTTCACGCGGAAACGCGTTGTCAATCCGGTGGACATAGTTTTCCCAGAAAAAATTTCTTCTTTCTGCTTGTTTGTTATAGCGCATCTATCTGCTGTTTTTATTTTTAGTGGTGTCTTTTCTTACGAATCCAATTGTGATTGGTCCAGGCATACCGGCGCCGTTTCAAATTTGTTGAGGAAACCCCGTGGTGGCGTTGTGGCTTAGGCGCTGCGCCGTATCTAATCCTGGCCGTGGCAACCGCATTTCGATGTAGGCGACATTCAAAAACGCCCGTGTACAGTGCACGTTAAAGACCCCGAAGTGGTCAAAATTAATCCGAAGTCCCTCACTGCGGCGCATGGCACACAATCATATCCTGGTTTTGGCACGTAAAACCCCTGAATTTAATTTAATTCTAAATTTGTTGCGGAAGAATTCACTGTGGATTAAAATTAAATTATGGGGCTTTACGGGCCAAAACCATGATGTGATTATGAGGCACGTCGTAGTGGGGTACTCCGGAATAATTTCGACCACCTGGGGTTCTTTAACGTGCACCTAAATTTAAGTACACGGGTGTTTTCGCATTTCGCACCGATCGAAATGCGGCCGCCGTGGCCGGGATTTGATCCCGCAACCTCGTTCTCAGCAGCCCAACACCATAACCACTGAGCAACTACGGTGGGTTCACTGTGGGTAGCCGCACAACGCTCACAATCCATTAATACGCTGTATCTCTGTGGTTTGTGAGTGCGTAAGGAAATTATTTGCCACGATCGGAACGCGTTCGCGCTGAGCCGTGCTCCCTCAAGGGCTGCAGAAGATTGCGCCAACCCTTTATCATAACGAAGCGCTTAGTAGTCGGAACGCAGCCTTAAAAAAAGAAGAAAAAGAGGAAGAAAAACGAAAAACAAGCCGGCGCTGTTAAAAGTTTGTTGAGCGAGAATTCACCGGGGTTCTCCGCGCATTTAATTCCCATAGATCATAGGAACGTGGTATTGGTGGGGATTTGCCACGTAAGCATCGAGATCATTCGCCGATACCGGGACGCGTATTTTGCTTTCCGCGGATGATTGCACACGCGAGAGAAAAAAGGAGGACGATGAGGACGGCACCGGCGGAACGCCTCCGTTCCAACGCCGCCGGCGTTGGATCTAGTAACGGTGGTTGGAACGGAGAACACGCTGGGCTGGTGGTGACTAGGCACAACTGTGGCTGCTGTTAAGGGATCGATGGTATTCCTAAATAAACGCATCACTGTTCTGATGATCTAAATATAATCTCACTATCAGGGAGGGAGCAGTCTACCTGACTGGAGCAGTATGTTTTTATTTGGAGTGTTGCTACGCTGCGCTCCGCAACACCTCAACGACCGCCGCTTCGCGTCGGCGCCCGGCACCGCGGCTTCCGCCGCGCCACCGAGGCACTACCGACCGCGCCGCCAAACAGAGAGAAAAAAAAGACAATGGTGATACCAAGAAAGAAAACTTCCTTGCCGAGGCGGGATTCGAACCCGCGTGCTCCTCTATCCCAAAGCGAGCCTCGTAACCACTAGGCCATACAGCCACGCTTTGAGCGCATGCATTCATACGAACCATATACAGGGTGTTTCAGCGAACACTTTCAAAATTTATTTCAGGTTGCCTGTTGCAGATAGCCCGATTCTAGTTATCGAGTTGGTCTACTCGAAGAGGCGGACATTGCTTGCACAAGAAATTGAAATGCATAATCGAATCATTAACAATAATTCACTAATGAAGTTTTGAACTAATTACCTGATGGCCCATATTGCAATTTACAAATTGTAGCCGGGGAGTTCGCAAGGCTGATCCACTTGGAATTAATTCTCAGGATGACACCAGTTTCAAGATATTATTTTCCGAACTTTGCTGAGAAATGCATTAGCGTTCATGTTAATTTTGTGTTTGAATGCATAAAGCGACGTTTTGTTAAGATACCAACTCGAACGCCAATGCATTTCTACACAAAGTTCGGAAATTAATGTCTCGAAACTGGGGTGATCCCGAGAATTCGTTCCTAGTGGATCCGCCTTGTGAACTCGACGGCTATAATTTGTAAATTGCAATATGGATCACCAGGTAATTAGTTAAAAACCTAATTATTGAATTTTTGTTAATTATTCGATTGTGCATTTCAATTACAGCGCTTTTATATGTAAGACACAGTAATGAACTGTGGCTGTTTTTGTTTCCCTGTTTCCTATATTTGTTCCCGGATGCGTACTGTAGCAAATCGTGACGTCAAGAACTGAACAGCAGTACTACAAAGATGGTTAATTACGTTCCTATTACTCGGCCAAACTGTGTTGCTCATGCTGGTTTTTTTTTAATGTTAGCACATGGTTGTGCTTGTTTTTCTTAAATTGCATGTATAATTTTTTTCTCGAACTTGCCTGCTTAATTTGCTTGTTCACGTTTCCCCTACTCCCTTTTCGTTTATTCTTACACTGTCCTGATTGCGTCGCTGGAGCGCAGATTGTACAGGGGTCAGGGCCTCAGTCAGGCGCTTGCTAGCGCCTTTAGTCCTGACCCTTCTGATTTTCTGTAAGCAAACTGGAGAATTTGTGAATAAAAAAAATTCTTGTGCAAGTCATGTCCGCCTTTTCGAGTATACCAACTCATGAACTAGAATTGTGCTACCTGCCACAGGCAACCTTTAAGAATTTTTGAAAGTGTTCACTGAAACACCCTGTATATATATGATTGCGTTCGAGTGTCGTCGTCGTCGTCGTCGAAAAAAAAAAAGGTCGTGCCAATCTCCTCGCCCTCCTTTTTTTCTCTCTTGCGTGTGGAATCATCCGCGGAAAGCAACATTGGGACGCTCCTTCCAAAAAAAGAAGGGAAACAGAAAATTAGAGAGGCGCTGTCAGAAGTTCCAGCGCCTCCTCTATAAATTATAGAGCATAAAAATATAGAACCTATAAAAGTATAGAGGAGGCACTGGAAGTTCTTGTGCAATAATTCACTTGGGTTAACTTCACAATGTCCATACATCGTGTCAAAGCAATATCTGTGTTATTTCTGTAAAACAGTCGCTCAAAAGATGATGATGATGATGAAATAAGCTTTAATTTACGAGACTGTGTTCCCGAGGATTTGAGCTATGGATCACTCAATCCACGAAACACAAAACGTCTTGAAAACTTCTCGGAACGGCTACAAACGGCTATGGACGTCTTGGTATACGCGAAGACGTTAAACAGATGTTGTTGGAAACATTATGTAGCAGGAAGTACGGTTAATCAAATATGCTATTGTGTTTCAGCTGTGGTAGCAGCCCACCTCTGGCGTCACCGGGGTATACTTTGGTGAACACCTTGAGAGCGTATAACTCAAGAACTTTTTTTAGATGTCTTTGAAAATGTGCGACATGCTTGGGCGTGCGCGTTAAAGTGAAAAAGATTTAAAATGCGCGTGCCCGACGCGCAGCGTTACATTCCGTGCGACTTTAACAAGCCATATGCAATCCGTTAACGTCGCATCATATAGCCTTTCGCTGCTTTCCCCCTTTGGGTGAACAAGCAGAAAAAGCCTGCGGGGTTATTTGATTCCTGTCCGATTTTTTCACTCGATGAGTCTATCATGACAGTCAAAGTTTAGAAAAAAGAAAGAAAACGGCCGGGCGCACACGTGCGCTCCCGTTCAGCGTCCTTATCAGAGCCGTGGCTTCTTCCTCCCCCCCCCCCCCCCCTTTGCGTGAACAAGCGGTGAAGCAGCTGGAATTGCGATACCAGCTATCGTCACCAACAGATCTGGCCGCGCGCAGTCGCAAACGTGCGCTCCGTTTGAGCGAACTGTTATCTGCTCTTGGACCACGTGTCTTGGACCGCACCAGGGAGGCGCGCTGAAGTTTCCGCGAGCGATTCAAAGGGCCGTGCTCATGCTCGCAAGCGTTCGCTCGCCAGTGCTCATGCTTCTCTTCCCAAGTCTTTTGCTCACGTTCAAGCCTTGACCAGCGCCTGCAGATACGGTACAGTTCCTTACGGTACGTATAGTATACGTTTACCTGCTACAACTTGCACGCCACTTTTGTTTTGGCGGGCCCATGCTGGCGCGAAGTTTAGACTCGAATATATTTGCATGCACGATATGCAGCAGAACGTCATTTTGGGATCTGGGAGGTAAAGCCGGAGTTTCACATAATTGGTTGAATGATTACAGAAATTCTAGTTGTGTGTGGCCTTTAAGATGGCAGCAGCGTGCTGCATTGCGTAGTATACCGGGACTTTGCACTCTTGGCTTCTCCTCTGTGTATCTTCCAGCACGCTAGCAGGCAGGAAAATAGTCTTGCATTGGTGTGGTAACTTCACTTATAGTTGAATGATGGGAAAACTTTTTGCGGCATGAGATTCGTGAGACGACGTCCTTTAATATAGTGGGCCATTCTATGATTAGTTAAGTGTTTAGGGTCCCTTTAGGAAGAGAATAGTTTTATTGACATGTGGTACAATACCGCAGGGATATTGTAAGAGACACTCGGAAGGCGCAGTTGCCTGCCTTGATTGTCAGGCTAAGCCCACCTGTTGCTACAACTCACCAACACCACTACTTAAATAAAAGTTGCATACTCTTGTAAACCATCTAACTGCTAATGACCTACTGCAAGTCGTGTGTGGATCAAACCATTTGCCAGTTTAATTTCACTCTACAGTAGCTTTTTCATATCATATCTGCAACATAATTCTGAACGTCATCGTACAGCATAAGATTTTGAAAGTATTGCTTAAATTTACAAAGTAAATGTGACCAAAGTAAAACAACTGCACATATGTTGCTATTTGAAATACCGAATCGCACATCTTTATTGTAAATCAAGTGTGGCTTACTCACTTTTTTCTTCACTGTTGTATTACAGAGCGAACTTCTGTGGGCAGCCAGCAGTATCCAAGAGGGAAGGGACTTGGATTGCTGTAGTTACTGCAGCTACGTGTTATTTTCTGTGGTCACCTTTTTTACTGTACTAAAAAATTTGTAAAATAATTGTGCATGTCTTAATTTATTAGTCAATAAAGTCGCTTTCTCACAAGGTCAGGTAATCTTTTTCTGCATGTTATGCTCATTTGCTTTGGATGTGTATTGCACATTTGATATATGTTAAAAAATTTTATGCAAGTTATTATAAATAATATAATGTAATGCTTCAATTTAACTTTCAGTTCTATATAGTAACGTGTGTACTATGAAGCTAGCATACGGATGCATGGTATGAGGAAGAAGCGGCCAATAATTTTGCTTACCAAGTCACTGTCGAATGACAATCTATAAATGCTGCTTTAAAGACAGCTATAAAAGCCTGCATATTGTTTCCGAAGCCATTATACGTTATCACTTCGGAAACAATATGCAGGCTTTTGCAGCTTAATTAAGAATTTTGTTAGACGTCCCCAGAATTCTGTTAATTTATAACAGAATTCTGGGAATGTCTAATAAAATTCTTAACTTGTTCTTGTCAAGATGTTTTATAAAAGCCTGCATAATGTTTCTAAAGTCAAATTATTACAGAATTCTGGGAACGTCTAATAATTCTTGAAGTTGTTCTTGTCGAGATGTTTATTAGTCAACTTTTAGCGTAGCGTTAGCAGCGCTTACTGAAGTACCTGTAGATGTCCACGGTTAGAAAATGTCTTGACCAGGACAGCTATTAGACTTTTGAATTATCCGTTGAAGACATCTTTTAGACATCAAATAGCTGCTTGTGTGTTTCGTGGGCAAGGTGGGAGGGTCCCTCATTCCAGGAATCCGCTGAGCGCGATGGCATCCCAGGCTCTGGAGACAAGACGTCGTTGGTAGTCCAGGGCCGGGGTGGAGATCTTGGCCTCCCACGTCTCGGTGCGGAGGTTCACGTCTTCGGTCGTTGTAGGCTTGGTAACGGCGTCTTCTGGGCGCCACGGGCACTCGAGTAGTAAATGAGCCAGAGTGTCTGGCATGACGCAGATCGGGCAGTTGTATAGGCACCGGGCGGCCGTCGTAAGGCGCCAGCGGCGCGCCGGCGATGATGATGATGATGATTTAGTGGCATCCCCTTTGAAACGGGGCGGCGACAAATAGTCACCTAGCCTGCTTGATTTAATCAGGTATACTATACATGTTCTTTATCTAGCATTTTTGTATAACTCTCATTATTATTTTTCTTTTTCAAAAATTTACCTTGTGCCGCTGCCTATGATTTTAAGAGATCAGGTCGTATCCATCGTTTCCCTGCATTTTTTCCACCAGTACTCCAATCGTCTCTTGCTGATCTCTACGGCTGATCTGTTTGTTTCCTTCCACTTTGAAACCAAGCGCTTCTGGGAGTTGCACGTTACCTACAGTTCTCGCTGGGTGGATCCCGTCGCATTCCATCAGGATGTGCTGAGTGGTTTCTGGATCTTTACTGCAGCATGCACATGTCTCATCTAGTTCCTGGATATGCTAAAATCCCTATATAAGAAAAGTACCGCCATCTACTCTTTCCTCCGCCGCCTCCTCTCCTAAAGCGCTTGCTTTTTTTCTTTACTTTTCGCTTGCGAAAGCCAAGTCGACGGTGGCGCACCTAGAAAGTCCAAGTTGAAGCTTTCAGGCCGGGCGCGCGCCGCCGCCGGCGACTGCGGCTGCGCAGAGGACTTTCAACATGGCTCTGAGGCGGAAAAAAAGAAAATATAAAGAAGTGAAAAGCGCGCTCTATCATCGTTCAATCGGAGATACGGGAGAGAGAGAAGCGGCGTTTATCAAAGGATGGCGGTACTTTTCTTATATAGGGACTTTAGGATGATGATGACGATGATTTATTGGCATCCCCTTTGAAACGGGGTGGCGACAAATAGTCACCTAGCCTGCTTGATTTAATCAGGTATACTACACATGTTCTTTATCTAGCATTTTTGTATACCCCCTCTCATTATCTTTCTTTTTCAAAAATTTAGCTTGGATATCTTGGATATCTTAGCCAGGATATGCTGGCGAACAGCGCCGCGAACGGCAGCCGTCAGAGCACTGGCATGTGAAGCAGACGACGGGACGAAGGCGCTCGGTGCTTCCAGTGATTTGGCACTGCGGGTTTTAAGGGCTCACGCACCGGAAAACGCATTTTCGCGTGTCTGCTTGTGAGAAAGGGCGTCACTTGTACGAGGCAGATCACATTCGTGGCATCAGGTAGTATATAAAGCAGAAAACGAGCGCAAATTGCGATGCAAATGCACCACGCGAACGGAGCTCACCGCGGCAAGCTAAGACGTGGAACTCCAGCAGTTATATTCCAGATGTTATTTTGCTTAGCGCTTTAGCATTGCCGCGTATTTAATCATGTAAATATGCGAATAGAACAAAAATTATGGACAGAAAGAAAAGGAGACATACGTCTTCCTTATTGTTTCTTGAGCTGCTTCGCCGATCGCACATGTGTCAGTAAGTTCCCATGCTCTGTCCGTTGTAGTTTTTTTTTTATCTTTGCAATGCTTCCCCATTCTTAGGTGCTTATAAACTAGCCCAATCTTAAGTCAGGACCCATTTTATATAGCTTAGCGCAACGGGAGCTGTCGGTGGCGGCGTGAACACACCACTGCGTTGGCATTCGCCGTCGATGCACAGCACAGTCATATGCCGGACGCAACCAGAGTTGGGAATTGCTAGGAAGGAAAATGTACATTAAAGGAAGACTGATACACTGATAAGACAACGAAATGACTACAAATCTGAGTGTTCGCCTTCGGTGCCCAAGCTCCGGAGCCGTTACACTGCGGAGACGACGACAGGCAAGTGGGACACGAAGCTCTTACGTATGAACGCCTCTTTTATTAACGTTAGAACAACTAGACCATAGCAAATCAGCGTCGGAAATGTACAGTGCCCAGCGATTGAAGCCCTGGCAGCGCGCGGCTGCCGCCGTTTTTTTTTCTTTTCGTGCCACAGGTGAGCGCTGTGGGACCAAATGCAGTCATAATGCATTACGAAGGTTCTCGCTTTCACTCTACCCCACAATGCATCAGTTTGTGTGTCCCCAGCGCTTACAGTGAGTGTAAAAAGCGCTGGCGACCATGCGATTCGAGTATCGCGATTCAATTTCTGAGCACTGAACGCGCTGTTGCCTACAACCACACATATACAGACTTTTCGCCGGAAAAACGCGATGCCGCGATGAACAACGGTTAAATTTAATGGCCTAACCTGCTTCAGTCATGTTTCAGTAACTGTTGGTGCACCCAAAAACGCAACATGTTTGATCAGACTTGGTTTCACGGCAGCGCCTGCTGCGCGCGGCCCGGCCGCCACATATCATTACATTCGCATGAAGGCGTCACCGGTCCAAATTCATCCCGCGCCCAGTGCCTATAGGTGTGTAGTGTTGGGTGGATGCGATGCATGAGGATGCCATGAGTGTAGGTGTTGCTCTGCAGTCTTCGAAATGCGGTGTCTTCAGCCATGCACTGGATGATATCCTGATTTCCAGCGCTTTGCGCTAGACCAACGCTCAGTTATAGCACCGCCACGATCGCGGGCATGTCTAAGATAGAGCCCGCCAACCACATGTGTTCTTTGCAGGGGGCCTTCTAGTTTAGTCCATGAATTGTCGGTGTCGCTGCGCCATAAGATACCTACTCAGCCACCTTTACGGGACCCCTGTACTCTATTGCACCCGGCCCATTGCACTTAGGTTGTACCGGGTTTCCTCGAGTGAAGTAGATGGATCTCTGCGACTGCGTGCAGCAACATGTTCTCGGCATCGAGAATCAGATATAGTTCCTAACATTTGCTACGCTTTCTCTCCCGTGCATATTGAAGAAGCCAACATTCGCGATGACCTTGTTTTTCCTGCGGCTGCAGGTCTTCACTTTTGGAGATGCTTCTGCGGACAGCCCACCTAGTGGCTCGCGGTCGAACTAGCGCCTGTTACGCTCGAATTACTGGGGAGCGCGTCGAATGGAATGGTGTGGGAAAGACCGCGCGCTGCGCTATATAGGAGGCCATGGCATGCAGCGTGCGGTCCTCATCTGTTTTGCTGCGCTATGAAAACGTGATTTTCTGCGCGCGCTGGAGTGCACGCAAAAAAAATTATGCCGTAACGGTAGGTTTACCACACGCGTCGTTTTAAAATACGTGCACAGCTTCCGCGTCGGGTCAAACGCCGACAATTATTTTCATTGTTCAAACGTCGCGAAACCACAGTTCTTGCTTCATCACGTCGACGGCGAGGGGCAAGTCATTGATAAAAAAGAACACGTGCAGGTGCGATGGAAATGCGCGTCCTTGTTTCTCTTTTTTTGGTCTGCGTTATCTCCGCATTTTCAATGGCTCTAAAGCAAAAGGTGTTCTGATGCAGTTATGGTCCCCCTAAACGATCCTTTGCGTAAGGTTACTTTTCGAAGCAAAGCTTTCTTTGCCTCTTCCTTCGTCTTTTCCACTGGTGCTGCTGTTGCTGTAGAGCACGCCGCGTCGGGGGGTGGTTGAGAACGTGTGTAATGTACATGGCAGGGGCGTGGCAGAGGTGCCTATGAGACCTTTCCAACGAACTTCGGGGGCGTCGCAGCAATTCCCTCTGGAGCTCCCTGGCCGCTGCTACAATACCCTCTGGAACAGTGGCGTGGCCAGAAATTTTGTTCGGGGGGGGGGGGGGGGGGGCTCACGTTGCAGCGCTGCCTCCTCCTAGAATTTGTCGAGGGATCAAATACATGAATAATTGCATTGTCATGCAATGTCATTGTATATTAGATGCTGCAAACGAATTATTGAACGCTACACACTGTCAAGTAAAATATGTATTTTTTTCATAAAAGAATATATTCGTATGTCCCAATAATAGTGGCAGACATAACTGATATCAATTCTTCCGCGCTTTTTTGTCTATTCAATAAGTAAGGAAAATAGCACACAAACTTTACAACTACATCATTTCGAAACATTCAGCTTCGACCATTCGTGCGCCATAGGTGTAGTGCGTCATTTATTGTGCGTATACAGTGCGCATATATTCAAGTATGCGCCCATTCACTTATACTTGATACGTCGGCGATAGAGTGGGCGTAAGTTTTCCTGCCATTTGGGACAGATGTGTATAAATAACGTGCGCGAAACAATTACTATGACAGGAAGTGGCGCTACTCCCTTTGTCATTGTTTAACGAGTGGTTCTCACTCTTGCCGACGTTCTCGGGATGAAGCCCTTTCTTTGAAGGTTAGCGATACAAGGCCGGTGGATGAGCAAATTTCTGTATCCTCGAGGAAAGCCGTGCATCACGAAGTGCCGGTAACACGTTCGGACAGTTGCAGCAGCGGTCCGTGAACTTGGACACACAGATTCATTTTATTCCTTAACATGTCTGTCACTATTTTTGCAGCCAACTACCGCACACGTCTTCAATCCACATGATTCAATCTAGCATGATTGGAGCAGGAGTGTGTTAGCGAAAACTCAGTTGCATTTCCGACAGCTGATCGCACAGAAAGCAGAAGCAAGGTAGAAACGGTAATGGTTTCGTATTCGTGCGCGGTCGCTGAGGAGAGGTATGGCGCGCCACCGTGAGCGCCATCTCGTTTCTCTAAAACAAACTGCTCCGCGAAAAGGGTCAATACGGGCCAACCTCCGGCTTAAACAGCTCCGCTGTTAAATATGCCCCAAAGTGGCCTTTCTGTCCGCATTTTATATATACAGGGTGTCCCAGCTATCACGCAGCAGGATTAAAAAAAAAAAAGAGGAACGGCGTTACGCGAAGAAAACCTACTGCATATTGTTTCCAGTACAGTGGAGTAGCCGCCAGTATTTTTTTCGTTACTGAGATTTAAACAATTAATTGTAAATTATTATCTAACTCGAGAAGTACTGTCCTAATTATCAAAGTGTCAACGAGAAAGTTGTAGAGCAATATGAAAAACTCCCGAACAGCTTTCTGTTGCTCAATACGGGCTACATAAAAGTGTTTTTCCGAGCGTGAAAGAAGAGCGCGAATACACGCTAAGTGCGTCGAGCGGCCAGTCGCGCGTCAATTCTGCGTGTATTCGCTGGCTTCTTTCACACTCAGAAAAACACATTTATGTAGCACGTATTGAGCAACAGAAAGCTGTATCGGGAGTTTTTCATGTTGCTCTACAACTTTCTCGTTGACACTTTTATAATTAGGACAGTACATCTCGAGTTAGATAATTAATTACAATTAATAGTTAAATCTCAGTAACAAAAAAATTACTGGCGGCTACTCCACTGTACTGGAAACAATACGCACTAGGTTGGCTTCGCGTAACGCCGTTCCTCTTTTTTAAAATCGTGCTGCGTGATAGCTGGGACACCCTGTATATTAAAACAATGCCGGGACCTCCATAGGAAAGTGCATAAAAAGTACAATCTTTCCAAGTTTTTCCGACAAAATGTCCGCTTTCATTTGATTAAAATTAATTTATTATTTATTTTCGTTTATTTACTCTTAAGGGTACAATTTAATTAGCCGCCTCAGAGAGACAAATAAAAAAAGAATAAATGCCCGCAATTTTTTAAATAGAAATCGGAGTGGGTAGTGTTCTTGGCTGGCGCGTTTGGTATGAAATTTCCCAGCACTGAGTGTGTGGCTGTGCGTGATGCTCGTGTGCTTTCCGAGCACGATGCTCGATGCTCGCAGAAATGTTTTAATTGTAGGGTATTGTGCTGACTTCATATAATGGATGCGCATATACTTATCAGTGAGGTTAGATCATGACATGCCTTCCACCGGAAGGTGAGAGTGATGCCAGCTGCGTCAGCGACAATGATGATGAGGACTATGCAGGTAGATTTAAAGACTACGTTTTGAACATCAGCAGCAACGTTGATGAAAACAAACGCTGCAGTTGCTCCAAACCGTGCGCCTCTAGCGACAGAAATAATGGCAGTGAGTGGACAAAGACATCCTTCACTGAGCAATGTAAGATGCCGCAGTGGTAAGTATCTCTACCTCCGAGTGAGAACGGGAAGACCGAGTAATCCACAGATTTTTCGATAAAGCAGCATATTCAAACAGGGAAAGGACCCTGCTCCAAAGCATAACGGCAGGTAGTCATCGTCCATGGAAAGCATTCTAGTGGCGAAAAGAGGGAGCATATGAGGCCAGTTCCAACTGCAGGTGTGAGTATTCACAGTACGGGGCACTGGTGACATGCAAAAAACAGCCACCAAAGGTGCAAGCAATGATAACATTAAAGGAAACAGTTTTCATGTCGCTTCCTGATTAAACTCTACAACTTTCCAATTTTCATCAGCACTTGAGCCGACAAGACCACGTCCATGAGTTTTGTTAAAGGAGACAGCGTTTTAGAAAACAAAATCAAGCATTGCTTAAGTGTTTGCCGAAGGTGCATATATAAATTTTCAGCATTGGCCAAAGAAGGGTCAAATATGCCCAGTGTCGCGAATTTGCGACATACCGATTTTCAGATATGTTTGAGCTTCAATGCATAAAACTACGTTTTGCTAAGAAAGTAACTGGAACGCCAATGCATTTCTCCGTTAAGTTCGGGAATTTATATCTCGAAAGTGGTGTTATCCTGAGATCTCGTTCCAAGTAGATCCGCCATGCGAACTCCGCGGCTAGAACTTGTAAATTCCAACATGGGCCATAAGATAATTAGTTAAAAACTTAATTTAGAATTTTTGTTAATTAGTTGATTATGTATTTCAATTTTTTGTGCAAGTAATGTCCGCCTCTTCCAGTAGACCAGCTAATGCACTAGAATTGTGCTATCTGCCACAGGCAATCTTGAAAAGTGTTCGCTGAAACAACCTGTATATCGCATAAGGCAGAAAATCCGGCTTGTTCAAGCGATGGTACCAAAAATGGCCGACAGCACAAAAAGTAAGAACGCCAACAAATGCTCCGATTGACGTCACATTTCTCCGGGAGGTTCCGTAAACAAATTAAATTAATGGCTTTGAAAGTAAAATGGTACATTTCGGTACAACCCGGGCCTCCGGGGTGCGAGACGCGCACGCTTCCCTGATGCCACGGCGGCTGCACGGTTCTGGCTTTCTAAAGTGTGCCTAGTGCGTGAGTGATTGCACACGTCACGTCGCAGCCGTGTGGCTGACTAAAGGTGTGGCCTAGTGCGTGCGTCATTGGGCACGTGGCGTTGGCGCCACGTCATGAGTGTATAAAATGAGCGCGCTGCCTCCCACGCGTCACTTGCTCGTCGGATTTCATTGGTGCGGTTCTCTACTGCCATGGACGCGGAAGCGTCTACCTCAGCGGCCGCTGTGAAACGCGAAGCTGATGATGAAGAAGATGACATAATCACGACATACCTACCATTAGACATAGAGGATCGCATAACTTGAAATAAAATTCATTGTTCTGCAGCAAAATGGTCCGAATGTTACCGGTCTGTGGCAAACGTATACACAAACACACACCGAACCAACAGAACGAACTTTAATGCATGTAGAAATGATCAGTCGAAAAAATGCAATGCTTCGCATTCCGATATGTAAGCAGTCTTAAGTGCCTTTTAATTTTGTATTTGTGCAGTGTTAATAAATGTTGGGAGGAAAGCAAAGTAAAAGTAATTGATTACTCCTTAGTAATTCCTCAATTACTTTCATGGGGCCGTAATTGGCAGCAGTAATCAATCACGTTTTTGAATTGAGTAATTCTAATCGGTTACTTTTTTGTGTAAGTTGTACAAAACTGTTAAAAGGTTACGTTGACACGTGCGCATTGTATATAGTTTTTTGTGTGTTTATACTTTTTCGCATTCGTGTTTTGTTTGCAGTATCGGGAAGAAGCCTTCAATCAGAGGGGGGCATTATTTGACACCCGTACATTGTTTATCTTTTTCAGATGACCTTTTTTCACCGGTTAACCACATTTCCAGTATTTTCGTTTGGCGCGAGACGCGCCTTCATGTATCGGAACATTCTAAAATTAAATTATATTCTGGGGTTTTGCGTGCCAAAACCGCAATGTGATTATGAGGCGCGCCGTAGTGGAGCACTCCGGATTAGTTTTGACTAGAGTTACTGTATGTGGCTCCCCTTATACAGTAACTCTAGTTTTGACCACCTGGGGATCTTTAACGTGCATCTAAATCTACGAACGCTTGTGCATTTCACCCCCATCGAAATGCGGCCGTCGTGGCCAGGATCGAACTCGTGACCTCGAGCTCGCTGGTTCAAAGCCATAGCCACTAAGCAACCGTAGCGGGTTCAGAACATTCTACAGTGTTGTCACCAATTCTATAGCGAAAGAATCTTGTCGAATCGATTGGGTGCGCGAAGCCAATAGAGGTGTAAGTGCACTCTGGAACCTACGCGAGCACCAACGATTACGCCGGAATGTACGGTGAGTCATGCATAAATAGCAGGCGAATTTGACCCGTTCATCAGATTTAGATGGCCGACTATTGTGCTCGCGCTATTGTGCTTTGAGTGTTACATGTTTTTCTGTGCACACGTTCGTCCTATAAAATGTTAGATTTGTGACTCACAGTTTTGACGATGACTGGTTCTTCACCCTCACTAGAACGTGCCAGCTTACATACATACATACATACATACATACATACATACATACATACATACATACATACATACATATATGCATACATACATACATACATACATACATACATACACACACACGTTATTTCAGCAGCTCAAAACATATTACACATTTTAGACGCATAAGCGCAAGTCTCTTATTGTGGGCGGGTCACATGACGTGCTAATCACTACTGGCATGACAGGAGTGAAAAAAAGCAATAGCTTGAAAAGAGCACAATAGATAGTTTACTGTGTTATTAACAAGAAAGCAACCATGACTAAGGTTGACGTGCCAAAACCGCGATTTGATTCTCAGGAACGCCGTAGTGAGTGAGTTCGGGTTAATTCTGACCACCTGAGGTTCTTTAACATGCACCCAATACACTGTACACGGTTCAATATACTGTACAGTGTGCATGGTGCTGTTGTGCCAGGTGGCCCTTCTGGACAAAGGGGGCTTCACAGGCGAGCGTGCAGCTATGGAATGCCATCCACACTTCATCGTTTTCCCGGCGCCGAAGAGCTGGCGACGAAACCAGAGATCATGACAAGCGATAATGTGTTGTGTTTTCGTCTGTTCGACGACCCAGAGCTGACGAACGAGACAAGTTCTTCGAGTCAAAACTTCAATGGGTCATCGGCCATTTGCGTCTCCGAACAGCAACGCCCGTCTTTGTGTGCTTCACTCGAAGCACCAGCGCCCGCCTGTACCATGACGGGGCCCGGCGTAGACTATTGACAGGTAAACATAGAACTTCCCTTCAGGGTGATCACAACCGCCTCATTTTTTGGAAATGTTGGCGACATTCAAGCCTACAAAGAGCCAATGCTGACAATTTCCTTGGAACAGCGTCGATCCCGGTTTCACCTGAAATTGTTTCTGCGTTGCATCGAGGGCGGGTCGAATGTTGGACACGAGAGGCGGAGTCCGGTGAGGAGTGTGACACCATGGGTGGGATTTTGCGGACTGTGCTGAAATTCCAATTGGCCGAGAGAAGGACGTTGAATTCCCTGGTCGAGCGAAAGAGGGAAAAGAACTGGATAAAACGCTGCACCACGGAGGTGTGAAAAAAAAAACAATTCCTGAAACTTTTGAAGCCAGCGCACATTTTTCTGTTGTCGCATGTTTCTTTTCATATTTATTTTTCTTCTTGGCCTAATGCTGGTAAAAATGCGAAATAAACCAAGTTAATTGCCCCTTGTCCAAGCGTCAGCACTCTTCAGCACGCAACATCATTTCTAGCCTGATAGCGTTGGAGGTTTCCAGACACCGACCTGGCAGAGGGAACTACCGGCCGTCCCGGAAGAAACTTCCTACCTCGGAAGTCCAACAATGGCCGTTACTGTATCAAAATGTGGCAGCCGTGGCCGGGATTTGATCCCGCGCCCTCGGGCTTATTAGTAGCGCAATGCCATAGATTAAAATAAAAGGGAACATAATATCCTCGACTATCTTTACCGTAGTTTGCATAAATACGCAGTAACTTATAAAGGTGTGTTTTCCTTGGCGCTTTGCGTTTGGTCTCTATTGTTTTTGTGGCGACTCGAGAAACTATATGGAAGAAGTATCACTTGTACTAACAGATCCGGAAAGGATTCAATTCCTGCAATATTATTTCTTGTGTAATCGTCTGAGCAATCATAAGTACCATCATACAGTATGCTCGAAGATAGCTTATGTAACAGCTCTTCCACTCGGTCTATTTTCGTGTGTGAGCAGGAGCCGTCAACTGAAATACAATTTCTCAGGGCAGACTCACCGAGAACCTTAAATTCTAACCTACGCACCTTAGGAGAGGCATTAAACTCAAATGTATATAACTTCACTACTTCCGTTCGCAAACGTTTAATTATGTAGTCAATGTGAAGAACCCCCAACGTGTGGTCGTCAAAATTACGTCCAAGGTACTTAACAGAAGACGGTAACGCTAGGGACATGCAAGCTCACCCTAAACTCTGAGAACCATGTCATTGAATGGACTGCCATAGATTATTTTTACTTTCTTAAAAAATAATGCGTCACCAACTAGCCCCGCAACGTGTTTTGTTAAGTAAATGGTAAGGATTAGCAGTAGTATGATTCCTCCGAATATGATTGCTGCGATATTATTACTGCAGCGTCATCAGCATATTGAAATATTGTAACCCGCCGCGGTTGCTCAGTGGCTATGGTGTTGGGCTGCTGAGCACGTGCGCGGGATCAAATCCCGGCCACGGCGGCCGCATTTCGATGGGGGTGAAATGCGAAAACAACCGTGTACTTAGATTAACCCCAAGTGGTCCAAATTTCCGAAGTCTCCCAATATACGGCGTGCCTCATAATCAGATCGTGGTTTTGGCACGTAAAACCTCATAATAAATTTTTAATTTAAATATTGTAGCCTTCAGTGGTAGGTTTGCAATGTCATGGACGTAAATGTTATGAGAGGTCTCAGAACCGACCCTTGATGTACACCATATATGACATAAAATCACCATATGTATGTTTTTAAAGACACTGTAGGCTAACGGTTAGAAAAATAATTGGAAAATAATTTTGAATAAGGAACTCAGTCACCAATACTTTCTAATTTTTGTAACATGATGTGTTATGTTGTCATATGTCATCAGTGCCACAGCTCAATACCCTGAAACACCCGGTGCTAGCATCCTGGGATAACAAGCTGTCCTCGATTTTAAAGCTTCACGCAGCCATTGTTTATAGCAGGGCCCTCTACCCGCTTCTGATGGCACCGTAAGAACGGCAGTATAACCACATCGACCTGATTCATCAAATATATCACAAGACAGTGTTGGGGGTCCTTCAGCAAGGATCCTCTGGAAAAGCTCGATAAATTGGAGGCATGGTCATCAGATCTATATGTCTTCCGGGTTCCCAACTTCTACAGCTCCAACTTGCTCAGCTCAATAACACTGATCATTCACTGATCAGTGATAACACTGAGCAAGCGATCATTCGTCGGCTTCGGTCCTGAAAGCAGATTTCTTTGCAGCTTTCAACACATTCAAAGCTATTGGATTTGCTTATGTATCTTCTTTGTTCTGCGGTTTTACGTGCCAAAACCAGTTCTGATTATGAGGCACGCCGTAGTGGAGGGCTCCGGATTAACTCTGACCACCTGGGGTTATTTAACGTGCACTACAACGCAAGCACACGGGCGTTTTTGCATTTGGCCTCCATCGAAATGCGGCAGCCTCGGTAGGTATTCGATCCCGCGATCTAGTGCTCAGCAGCGCAATGGGTTAGCTAACTGAGCCACCGCGGCGGGTAAAAGAAGGGTGCCATCAGCACTCCTTGCAAAGGGAAACTCGACCCACCGTGGGTATTTGACAACTTGAACTGACAGCCGTCAATATCTGTCTTCAAAATAGCAAACTCTTACCTGAGGTTAGGTCACTGATGTGGTTAAGAGGGCCAGCAGCTCAGGTTGCTTGACTGATAGCATCAGCCCTGATACGGAAAGAGCATTGCTGAGTTACAAAAGACGTTCCACCTTTATTTGTGCAGTCATACACAACTCGTAGATGGAGTAGTATGTTGTAGCATAGGGTTATCATACCGGGCGTAACACTCTACATCACCCCGAGATTTCATATTCGAAGAAATTGAAAATGCAACTAAAATAGTTCATAAGTTCAGTTGAATTGAATTCTGGGATTTTACGTGGCAAAGCCACGATTGATTATGAGGCACGTCGTAGTGGGGGACTCCGAATTAATTTTAACCACCAGGGTTTCTTGAACGTGGTCCCAATGGACGGGACACAGGCATTTTTGTATTTCGCCTTCATCGAAATGCGGCCGCCGCGGCCGGGATTGGATCCCGCGACCTTGAGCTTATGCAACACCATAGCCGCCAAGCCACCGCGGTGGGTATAAGTTTAGTATTTTCAGAACCTACACATGACGCTCCGATTTTGTGAACTGGGTGTTGCGACTTTCAGTTGCCAGCACTACTGGGTATGAGCAGTAACTGCTGAGTCTAGATGATTGTGGGGTTTTTCATTCGTTTTTATTGTAGCCCTGGCGTATGAAACCAGATGAAAGCAAGTCTCACCTTGACATTTTGACCCCATATAAATGTAGTTTCACCGTTGCAACGAGGACATACGTGAAGGACTTGAGGTTTCGGATCCACACCGTTTTTTCTAGCTAGTTGACTTCGGCAGTGGAAGGGTAGAGGAGGCATGTTGATGGTTAAAGTCTTTCTTCTGGTGCTTCTTGACCATACCATCTTTCATATAGAAGTCACCAGCATACGGCCATCTAGGCACCACGAAATACTCTGTATTTAGTAGCCAGGTTCTGGAGATGCTTCACATGAGCATTTGACCTAGGCTTTTCCATAGTAACTGTACATGGCAAGAGAGCAAGAAAAGGGTCATTGGATTTCATGAACAATTATTTGAAAGTGTAAACAACCCTTTCCACTTTGTCGTTTAACTCGAATAGTTGGGACTTGAAGTGGCGGGCTTACATCTATAATGATTAGCAAATGCAGAAAGTGCGCTTGAAGTGAACAGGAGCACATCACATCGCAGAATTCTTGGAATGCTGAAAAGGGCAAAAATGCTTTTGGCGATCTCATGTGTCGCTTTTGTCATGTCTCTTCCTAGGTGAATTAACCATACTGAAAACAGTAATAAACTTCTATAGTAATCAGTTATGCCCCTGTAAGTTAAGCAAACTTTTTTGACTTCAGGGGTGCTATGCAGGATGCGCCGAGTTTCCCGTTCGCCCGAGTTTTACCCGAGTTTGCTCGATGGCAGTCAGTGAACGGTGATAGTAAGGAAGGTGCAATAACAGCAGGCAAAAAGAAATGTCGAGATAAAGCCGTGTATGACAACATGAGCGCACCCTGCGCTGCACAGTGCTTCCGCGCTTCAAGCACAGAGGACTGCGCAACAAAACGCGCCAGCGCCGCGCATTGTTATGAACGTATTATCGCAATTTAGCAATACCGTCACTGTCCCGCTGTCTATCTGTACACTTGCCGTGAGCCGCTTGCCACGCCTTTCTCGGGCGCGTCAAGGGCGTGCCTCCTCTTTCGAGCATTATCTTTCTATCCTCCGTCGACTGCGAACAGGGCACATGCGGTGCATTCTTGCACCTACACTTTCCCTCAATCGAATACATTGAAATACAGCAAATAAAATAACAAACATTTTATTTCTTAAAGTATCGGTTTTTCGTTTTGAATGCTATAAATTTGTGATGACAAACGGACATCGAGTGAATTTAACTTTTGCACATTTTTGCCGCGAGTGGCGACAGTGAGGCGAAAGCTTACAAGCGAATACATTCTAGAGGGTCGCACTCGCACGCATGAGGGAGTTGATATACGGGGAGCAGTGGCCAGGGGCGCTGCAGTGCTATTCTCGATAAAATTGATGCGATAATGACGCATAAAGTCAGTCATGACAATGATCTGTCCATTCCCTGTCTATTATAGGGGAATGGCAACGCAGCGCTCCGGCATGGCTGTTCACCGCAGGTGCTTTCACTGGGGCGGCTATTAAGGCCGCCGCTTTACCAACTGAAACGACACTCTAGCCATAGAGACAGGGGCAATGGCTGTCGCTGCAAAATTGGTGTGCGGTATTGTAGGGTCCGTAGTGACGCAGCACGGTGAAAATGCACCAGTTTATCTGCGTGCGCGAAGTCTCCGCGATGCATTGCAAAGCGATGCATCGCTTGTCACCGCTTGCCCAGTGAAGGTGCCTCCGTGCGCATGTACGCAGAATTTGAGTGTGTTGTTCACTCCAATGTGCTTGCCGATTGCCTCTGCTGCTGAGCTAACAGCGATCGCAGATGGATATCGTAACGACAGCGCAGTTATCGCATTTTGGCGGGTGAGGGCTCTTGTGTGCAGTTAGAAAATTAGACTTCGAATGCAGGAAGGTGTTGCAATTGTTTAGTGTGTTGTGCTTGTGATGAAAAAATGTCATCGCACTGGGTGCGTTTGCGCTGACCGCTGACCGTGTTTGCGACACTGCGGGTCCGATACATCATATGCAGTAATGATAGAGCAGCCATCTCAAATGACAGCTGCGATACGTTGTCGTTGGAAAACACTACGCACTGCTCAGGATCGTCGTCCACCGCGGCGCATCGACGCCTTGCAAGCAGCTACAGGGACCTGCCGATAATTATTTGCTGTGAGCTACATCGCCACAATGCAGGCAATGAAAAGTGTTGTGGGGCCTTAACAGCCCAAGAAGATATATGCATAAGCCCGCGAAAGTCGACGCTTTTTTTTTGATAGCGGTGCTCAGTACATCACCGATGACAGTGCGTTATGCGTGTTTTATTTCGCCGGTCAAGATTGTTAACGCCTCTCAGTTCCGCACGACGTCGCTGTTGCTGAAAAATAAGTTGGGCGTGGCCCAACCGTGGTGGGCGCGCACAAGAGTTACATGTCTCGCGCGGGGCGTGACCTATGGTTTTGATTGACAGGCGAACTCGTGCCAAACTCGTACATCGCGAAACCCCCCTCGAGTTGAACTCGTGAACATAGCGGCGGCAGCAGCAGCCTGTGTCATCGCATCCAGCGGTAGTAAGCGTCAATATGACCGTCTGGACCCGTTCACCTACATGACCGACGTTGAGTTTCACGTCATTTTTGCCTTTCCAAAACGTAAGTGCGCTGGCTGTGTGACGTGTTAGGCGAAGGCCGTCGTCTGCGGAGGCAGCATGGCGGGCAAATTGTGCTTTCCGAGCGCAGAGAGGTGCGACTAGGCTGCGGAGAAAAAGTTCGTCCGATCGCTTCAGCTCTCTCCTGTTTCAAACACTGCTCGTCCACCGCGCCCCAGCCCCAGGCCAAGTCGGGCGTCGTCATCGGAGTACTGGGGCACCTGCGAGCACCTGGTATTCAACCCGGACCAACCAACCTGCGCAGGCGAAGCGCTCACATTATATTGGAAGGCTCAGAATGAACGCCGGTCTGCCTTCCGGTGCCACAGCTGCCGAAATCAGTTTTCGCAGTTACACGTTACCGCTGCACTGCACGGGCAGAGAGGCAAAGGAAGTTACTTCGCCAACACGGACCGTCTCGGCCGTCCGAACGACCACCTCTCGAGGCGGCAAATGATTTGGCTGCCTGAGCCAAAGCGTAGACATGTGGCTGTTGAAGGAGATGACCGGTGACTTGTTTCCTCTATCGGAGCACGCCATCGCCGACTAGAGGAACTACCCCCGCAAGTTCGCGAGGGCCAAGCTGCTGGCGCAACCTCCACTCGGTGTCCCCGGGGAGATAGCGCATATTTACGAGTGCCTTCTTCGTGGCGTTCAGAAGTACAATCGAGGCCGTCTAATGTCGGGCGACAACTTTCCGCTGAGCCGCCAAAATTACGGCAGTGTTAAAGATGGTGGCCCATGGGTCTTCGGCATGTTCTGTGCGACCAGAGGGGTGCTGCGAATATCAAGGTCGACCGACGAAAGGCGGCGATGCTAGGCGCCATTATTGCAGCCAATGTTCAATGGGGGACCATTATTCATAGTGTCACGTAGTAGTGACGCTGAAGAAAACAGTCGTAAAACCGTGTACGACGAAACTGGTTGTTTATTGGGCGAACCTGTGCCCACAAAAGCAAGGTACACTCAAAGCACAACGATAGCGGCGAACACAGTCGGCGATCGTCGAAAATCTGATCAGCTGCGAAACGCGTCGGCTTTTATACCTGAGTCATCGAAGGTTCCAGATTAATCCCTGATGCCCGCGTGTCTTCCAGAAAGTTCTAGACAATTCGCGTCGCTCATACAATCAGATTACATGGGCGTCGGTGACCACAGACGACGGATAGAAGCATCGATAACGTCCGAGAAGCTTCCAATGCAGGCGCGTCCTGCGCCGAGCGATAACGTTTAACATTTGTCAGCCAATGTTGAAAGCGGCCACCAGTGAAAGATAAACATGTGTACGTGTCAATACCCTCCCCTTAAAAAGCATCGTCCCGATGCTACAAACAAACACGAAAGCGAAAACAAAACCATGCGTAATAAACAAAATAACAAAAAAACAATAACAAAATAACAAAGTACCTAAGTTTGTCAGCGGGCGTAGAAAGGCTTAAGACGCACCACGTGGATGACTTCAGGTCGTGCCCGGCGCCGCTGTGATTGCGAAATGCCGTCTGGCACGACCTCATAGTCCAGTGCGCCAATACGTCGGGTGATCTTATATGGTCCGAAATAGCGACGTAACAGCTTCTCGCTAAGTCCTCGTCGGCGTATCGGAGTCCAGACCCAAACACGGTCACCGGGCTGGTACTCGACGTAGCGTCGTCGAAGGTTGTAGTGTCGGCTGTCGGTCCTCTGCTGGTTCTTGATGCGCAGTCGGGCGAGCTGTCGACCTTCTTCGGCACGCTGCAAATAAGTGGCAACGTCGAGATTTTCTTCGTCAGCGACGTCTGGTAGCATGGCGTCAAGCGTCGTTGCCGGGTTCCTTCCGTAGACCAGGTTGAACGGCGCCATGTGCGTCGTTTCTTGCACGGCCGTGTTGTATGCGAAGGTCACGTACGGAAGGATGGCATCCCACGTCTTGTGTTCGACGTCGACGTACATTGCCAGCATGTCGGCGATGGTCTTATTTAGGCGCTCGGTGAGGCCATTCGTCTGCGGGTGGTAGGCGGTGGTGCGGCGATGGCTTGTCTGGCTGTACCGCAGGATGGCTTGAGTTAGTTCTGCCGTAAAGGCCGTGCCTCTGTCGGTGATGAGGACTTCTGGGGCACCGTGACGCAGGAGGATGTTCTCAACGAAGAATCGGGCTACCTCGGCGGCACTGCCTTTGGGCAAGGCTTTTGTTTCGGCGTAGCGGGTGAGGTAGTCCGTAGCGACGACGATCCATTTATTTCCGGACGTCGACGTCGGAAAAGGCCCCAGTAAGTCCATCCCGATCTGCTGGAACGGTCGGCGAGGTGGCTCGATTGGCTGTAGAAGTCCGGCTGGCCTTGTCGGCGGTGTTTTGCGTCGCTGACAGTCTCGGCATGTCCTTACGTAATGGGCGACGTCGGCAGAGAGGCGAGGCCAGTAGTATTTTTCTTGTATCCTCGCGAGAGTGCGTGAAAAACCGAGATGTCCAGCCGTTGGGTCGTCATGGAGAGCTTGCAGAACCTCTGGACGCAATGCTGAGGGTACCACGAGGAGGTAGTTGGCTCGGAGAGGCGAGAAGTTCTTCTTTAGGAGAATGGCGTTTTGCAAGAAAAACGACGCCAATCCTCGCCTGAACACCTTCGGCACAATGACGGTCTTGCCTTCCAGGTAGTCTACAATGCTCCTTAGTTCCGGGTCGGCTCGCTGTTGTTCGGCGAATTCGTCGGCACTGATTGGTCCCAAGAAAGTGTCGTCATCCTGGTCGTCCTGTGGCGGCGGTTCGACGGGGGCGCGAGACAAGCAGTCGGCGTCAGAGTGTTTTCGCCCGGACTTGTAAACGACGGTGATGTCGAATTCTTGAAGTCTCAGACTCCATCGTGCGAGGCGACCTGAAGGATCCTTCAAGTTAGCTAGCCAACACAAGGCGTGATGGTCGCTCACAACTTTAAAGGGCCTGCCATAGAGGTAGGGACGAAACTTTGATGTAGCCCAGATGATGGCGAGGCACTCCTTTTCTGTTGTGGAATAATTTGCTTCCGCCTTCGATAGCGACCGGCTAGCGTAACTTACAACCCTTTCTAGTCCATCAGTCCTCTGCACAAGCACGGCGCCGAGTCCTACGCTGCTTGCGTCGGTGTGGACTTCGGTATCGGCGTTTTCGTCGAAATGCGCAAGTATTGGCGGCGATTGCAGGCGTCGCTTCAGTTCTTCAAATGCTTCGAGTTGCGGCGTCTCCCACTTGAACTCGACGTCGGCCTTCGTGAGATACGTCAGTGGCTCTGCGATCCGTGAAAAATCCTTGACGAAGCGCCTGTAATAGGCGCACAGTCCAAGAAATCTACGCACTGCCTTCATGTCAGCGGGCAGAGGAAAGTTGGAGATGGCCGCAGTTTTCTGAGGGTCGGGGCGCACTCCAGACTTGTTGATGACGTGGCCCAAAAACAAGAGCTCCTCATACGCGAAGCGGCACTTTTCTGGCTTTAACGTGAGTCCGGAGGTTTTGATTGCTTGAAGAACTGTTTCAAGGCGCCGCAGGTGTTCTTCGAAGCTTGAGGCAAACACAACGACGTCGTCCAAATAGACGAGGCAAGTCTGCCACTTCAAGCCTGCCAGTACTGTATCCATGACGCGTTGGAAAGTCGCAGGTGCCGAGCAAAGACCAAACGGCATGACCTTGAACTCAAACAGTCCGTCTGGTGTTATAAAGGCCGTCTTCTCCCGATCCCTCTCGTCGACTTCGATTTGCCAGTAGCCGGTTTTGAGGTCCATCGACGAAAAATACTTTGCATTGTACAGTCGATCCAAGGCGTCGTCAATCCGTGGGAGGGGGTATACGTCCTTCTTCGTGACCTTGTTGAGGCGACGATAATCGACGCAGAAACGTAGGGTTCCATCCTTCTTCTTCACTAACACCACGGGGGACGCCCACGGACTCTTGGACGGCTGGATGATGTCGTCGCGTAGCATTTCGTCGACTTGTCGCCTTATGGCCTCGCGTTCGCGCGCCGAAACTCGGTACGGGCTCTGACGCAATGGGCGGGCATTTTCGTCGGTTATGATGCGGTGCTTGGCGACAGGGGTTTGTCGAACTTTTGACGACGACGAGAAGCAATCCTTGTATTGCAGGAGCAGAGCTTTTAGTCGTTCTTTCTTGTGCCTGGGAAGGTTCTGATTGACGTCGAAAGTTGGTTCAGGTATTATAGTCGTCGTTGCGGGTGCACTGGAATCCGTGAAGGCGAAAGCACTGCTGGCTTGTACTATTTCGTCGATGTAGGCGACCGTGGTGCCTTTGTTAATGTGCTTGTATTCGGGGCTGAAGTTCGTGAGCATCACCGTTGCTTTCCCTGCACGTAGCTCAGCTATGCCTCTAGCGACGCAAATTTCACGGTCGAGCAGTAAGTGATGATCGCCCTCAATGACGCCCTCCATGTCTGCAGGCACTTCGGTGCCGACGGAAATCATTACGCTGGAGCGAGGCGGAACGGTGACTTGTTCTTCAAGCACATTCAAGGCATGGTAACTTATGCTTGTATGCGGTGGTATCGCGTTGTGCGTTGAAAGCGTTATCGACTTGGACCTTAAGTCGATGACTGCACCGTGTTGATTTAGAAAGTCCATGCCTAGGATGACATCCCTGGAGCAGTGCAGCAGGATTACGAAGCTCGCCGGGTAAGTGCGGTTGTTTACCGTGACTCGCGCTGTGCAGATTCCAGTCGGCGTTATTAGGTGGCCTCCCGCTGTCCGGATATCGGGTCCTTGCCAGGCTGTTTTCACCTTCTTCAACTTGGCGGCGAACGGGCCACTGAAGACGGAATAGTCGGCTCCAGTGTCGACGAGAGCGGTGACGTTATGGCCATCGATGAGCACGTCTAGATCGGTAGACCGGCGTCTGGCGTTGCGGTTAATTCGTGGCGTCGGATCACGGCTTTGCGGGGGCGTTCGCTGCATGAACGCACTAGCACCTCCACCAGATGTCACGTAGTAGTGACGCTGAAGAAAACAGTCGTAAAACCGTGTACGACGAAACTGGTTGTTTATTGGGCGAACCTGTGCCCACAAAAGCAAGGTACACTCAAAGCACAACGATAGCGGCGAACACAGTCGGCGATCGTCGAAAATCTGATCAGCTGCGAAACGCGTCGGCTTTTATACCTGAGTCATCGAAGGTTCCAGATTAATCCCTGATGCCCGCGTGTCTTCCAGAAAGTTCTAGACAATTCGCGTCGCTCATACAATCAGATTACATGGGCGTCGGTGACCACAGACGACGGATAGAAGCATCGATAACGTCCGAGAAGCTTCCAATGCAGGCGCGTCCTGCGCCGAGCGATAACGTTTAACATTTGTCAGCCAATGTTGAAAGCGGCCACCAGTGAAAGATAAACATGTGTACGTGTCAATAGTGACGAATTGGCCGCATACAAATATATCACAAATTTAGTGGATGCTGACGGGGCTATGCCTCAATCTGCATTAGGAAATAGTCAACCACAGCGTGAATTTTGCGGACCCCATCACGGGTGTTCATGCGCAAAAAAAAAAATGAAAGTTCTTGTCAAAAAGTGAAGCGCCACCTCGTCAGCGATGGGTACAGGGTAACTGCACTGATGCTGGAGTCCCACTTGGGATGTATGTGGTGGCACTAATGGCCACGTGCGCTGCAAAGACCCTCTTTTGCGTTTGTTAGAAGCCACGGACCGCTCGGGCTACCCAGTATAAAGACTCTTTCCTGCGGTTGATAGAAGCCATCGCTCGACGCTCGCCAGTATGAAGGTGCATCGCAAAGTAAAAGAAAATAAAGCGTAGTTTTCTGACCCTTGTATGAGTGCTTTCCGGCGTACCTGAGTGCTTACACGGTAAGTGCGCGGCAAACCACTTCTGCGCTAGCCGACGCTCACTTCGTCTCGCAGCCTTACTTTAGCGCGAGCAACGAGCAATTTGTTAAAAGCCCAATGTGAAAACCAGGCGCACACCAATTTGTGCTCGGAAATGGGAGCGCAAGCACGTAGCGAGCCGCACCAAACCAATCCAGAGGAAAGAGAAGAGCAACGAGCGATCTGTGGGAACCCCAGTGAGAAAACCAAGCTCACACCAATCGGTGCTCGGAAATGCTAGCGCAAGTACGTAGCGAGCGGTGCCAATCCAATCCAAAGAAAAAAAAAGAGGAGGATAAGCGTCCCCTCGTGGTATAACACGAAACGTAATATACTACAAATTAGTCTAATACACATTCAGTGTACATCTTGTAAACCTTAAAATGCTTTTAACCCACATTAATGTCACTAATATTATTTCCCTAAATGCATTTATTTCGTAACTTGCTTGTGCCTGTAATGCACTCGGTGGAACGACAAACAAGTGAAAGAAGGCACAACCATGCATCGACCGTATGATCACGTGAGCCCCAGTTTGTCGACCGCCCATATGGCAATGCCCAAGGGTTGACAGCCACCCAGAGTGAATCTAGATAAACCAATGAAACTGGAGGCGTGCCGACGGACAAACTTTGTCTTGTTACCATTAGTTCTTTCATCTTGGGGCGTCGCCAGAGCTCGTGAAGATCCCGAGTTTCGCCAAACTCGGCGCATCCTGTATAGCACCCAAGTTCAGGGTTGCGACGGGGTCTTCATTGTGATTAAGGGTTCACTCCTTCGCCTACACAACCGCAGCAGGAATAGTGAAGTGATTGCCCTTCAGCAGCACCCCATCGTGAATTCTGATGTCTCCAACGTTACTCCAGTAGTTCTTGATGTGTATTTACTCCTTGTCACATAAAGTTCAGCTTTTGGTAGAATACTGTTATAGTACTATCAATCCGGCTTATGCACCTACGATCGACTGCAAGTTGAGCAAGTCGGAACGGATTCGTCATAAATGATGCGCAAAGGGTCGATAACACAAGCAAAGAACGACAAAGACGCAACGTTCTTGTCGTTCTTTGGCTGTGCTCTCGTTCTTTTACGCATTATTTATGATGCATCAAAGATCACCTGCGAGAACATGCAACCAGCTTGAAGTCCAAATATGGGAGCAATTGGACCTTACACTGTGCTACATGGTGTGCGCCGTTTCTTGACTAGACGCTTGTAATTAGAAATTACTGGGACCAAAGCTCCCGCGATATTTTCGAGTCATTTTCTGTTGAGCGTCACGGTTCTTGTGTCAGCGTTCCGTCTGTTTCCGTTTCTACTAAAGAGCTTCTCTGCATAGCGTGCAGTACATCGACTTTTTCTCCTTCTTTTTCTTCTTTTTTGTATTGACGTGGCAAATGCTCAGTTGCTCATGTTGTTTGTCTCGACATGCATGATAACACTCTGCAGTGCGACTGGACAGGATAGAGAAGGAAAATGACACACACACACCGCGCTTGGCGCTGTTTGCTGGCCTGCTCGTTGTACTTCTTTTAACATTTTTATTCCCCCCCCCCCCCCGGGAAGGGAAGGGGGGAAAGCGTGTTATTCTTTGCTGGCACTAGTTTATTTATTTTTAACGGGATTGTTTCATTGTTATCGTTTACCTGTGGACAATCTTCATTTTCGAGCTACTCATTTTTTATTTATGTGGTTATTTTGACTACTTACAGTTTTTCAAGGACCTTCCTGTTCTGGTAAAACTTCCAAGTGTAGTTAAGCTGACAGTTATCGTCCTTGATGCTGACATGTCTACTAGAACAGGATAGATAGATAGATAGCATCGTACGCGTGCGCAGTGGCTTGGACTGTTGTCTGCGAATGCTTGACAATGGGTCACCTGGGAGGGAATCCTGTAAGTCTTCACCTAGTGGACAGGTCCATTTCGTCTTCTGCTGAAGTTCTGATTGGCCCGGGCTGGCGTACGCATCATAAGGAGGCGGGCACTACAGCCAATCACCGCTTCAGCAGCAGACGAAATAGACATGTCCACTTGGTGGAGACTTACAGAATACCATCCCTGGTGTCCGAATACACTCACCTGGAAGTTAGTGCTCTGTGCATGTGTTTGCCCCTCCCTTGTCCAGTCATTTGCACTGTTCCCATCAAAGACATTTTTGCACCGTGTTTACTGTATTTATTTTTATGACCAAATTGCAAACACTGCCTCTTTATATTTTCAGCCAGAATATATGTAAATTATGGTCAATTACATAACCCTTAGCAATGCAGTAATCATGAATGTGAGTGTGCAAATGAATTTTCCGACACATGACCCAAAAAGTACTAGGCTTACTTGGGAACCAAGACTGCCACTTGGAACTTCTCAGAACGCCATGTTTTCCTGTTTGCAATGACTAGTTGAATTGATGAAGCAAACTTTACAACTTCAAAGCCTGCATGCTGATGTTATTTGAGTAAACATTGGCCTCAGCATTAACAATTCCTTCTCCTGAGCTTTTCAAAAGATGCAAATTGCCATATTTTTTCTCATTCCCTTCCCCAGGTCATGGACAACTGGTTCCAAGAGTACGGCAAGGTGTTTGGGTTCTATGAAGGCGAAGTTCCCAAGGTTGTCATAAGTGATCTGGATATTATCAAGGATTGCTTCATCAAAGAAGTGCATGTGTTCCGTGCCAGGGGCCCCTTCGCCATCGAAATCGAGCTCCTAAATAGTAGTCTCATGTTCCTCAAAGGTACTGTGCAATAGACGTTCTATATTGAGAGCTTCTTCTTCTTCTTTCCGGGGTTTTACGTGCCAAAACCAGTTCTGATTATGAGGCACACCGTAGTGAAGGGCTCCGGATTAATTTTGACCACCTGGGGTTCTTTAACGTGCACTACAACGCAAGCACACGGACATTTTTGCATTTCGCCTTTATCGAAATGCGGCCGCTGCGGCCAGGATTCGATCCCGTGGCCTTGTGCTCAGCAGCGCAACGCTATATTGAGAACTACACGAAGACAAGTTCACGTGTGGCCAGAGGCTGTTTTTTGTGTGAATGACACCGACAACAATAGTGAGACACGTAAAATAACAAAATGGGCATATAGTTGCAGGAACTAGCTTTTAAATGCATTGGCTGAATATAGCAGACTTGAAAACGTTACAGAAAAAAGTAACCAATTACAAATTCTTCATCAAAAATGTAATTGATTACAGTTAGTTAGTTAGATTGGGTTTATTGGTGCAAAAGCGACTTAGGCTTTGCTGCGCCAGTCACAGGGTGTTAGTGATAGTCCGTGATGGAAAAGAGTAAAACATGCGTTATTTAAAGTCTGTTCAAAGAGCCTACTTCGTCCAAAAAATTCACTACATCTGTAAAAGGGACAAGGGGATCGTCTCCCAGAATGAGAATGGGGTGTAGTGGTATATGTGAATCGTATAGATCGTGGAAATGTTTTTGTCTTTGTCTTTCAATATGTGGGCATGTAATTAGAATGTGTAGTACCGTAAGTGGTTCTTGACATTTATCACATACCGGTTGTGCTTCCTTTGTGAGTAGATAATTGTGCGTGAGGTGTGTGTGCCCTATTCGGAGTCTAGTTAAAATTACCTCCATGAAGCGTTCTTGGTGATAGCAGATTTTCCATTCACCTAGCACTGGTTTGATAATGTGCAATTTGTTATTAGTGTTCATGTTCCAATGACATTGCCATTTGTTATTTAGTGCTCTGCAAATAGCTCGAAGCCCATCCTTCAAAGGTAGCTTTATTTTAGTTATAGTTTTGTGTTTCGCATTAGCAGCGCACATGTCTGCCTTTTCATTTCCTTGGATCCCAACCTGACTTGGGACCCAGCAGAAACGAATTGAGTGGTTTTGATTTACGCGTGACAGTGTGTGTAGGATGTCGCCGATGAGAGGTTTTTGCTCCGATTTTAAGTTAAGGGCTCTAAGAGTACTTATGGAGTCTGTGTAAATGACTGCTTTCTTGTGCGTTCCATTTACAACTTCTTGCACTGCCATCCACAGAGCATAACATTCGGCTGTGAAAACAGAGACGAATAGCGGGAGTCTAACAATCTGTTCCCATGTTCCTGATATGACACTGCTTCAAACAGAATCACGTGTTTTTGAACCGTCTGTGTAAAACTCGTCGTAAGTACTGTATGTTTCTTGTATTGTGCGGAACTCTTGTATCATGTGCTCCTGTGGGGTATCCTGTTTCCTAAGGTGTGTTAGTGAAAAATCTAGAAAACGTGTAAAGTCGCACCAGGGGGCTAATCTGGATGGCTTCTCTGCAACATAAAGTGCCTCTTTTGGGATACTGCACTCGTGACACTTTTCTTCAAATCGAAGTATGAGAGGTTTGATGGCATGTGGTTTGTTAGTGTAGTGTATTCGTGTGGTACAGTATGTGACAATGTCATAGCATATATGTTCTGGTGATGATCGAACTCTGGGAACGTAAGTTAGCATGAGTTGTGTTCTTCTTTGTTCCAGCGATGGCTCGTTAGTTTCTGCATTCAAACTAGAAACAGGGGAAGTTCTGTAGGCACCAGTTGCTAAGCGTAGCCCTAAATTGTGTACTGGATCTAGTCGCGCGAGGTAAGACTGTCTGGCTGACCCATAGACTACACAACCGTAGTCTATTTTGCTGCGTACCAAAGATAGGTATATATGCAGGAGGCATTTCCGGTCAGAGCCCCAGCGTTTGTGTGATAAGACTTTAAGTATGTTCAGTGCACTGTTGGCTTTTATTTTCAAACTGTTTATGTGTGCTATAAAGTTTAGCTTCTTATCAAACATAACGCCTAGAAACTTGTGTTCTTTTTAACTGGTAGAACAGATTGGTGCATCTTCAGGACAGGGTCTGGATATAAGCCCCTTTTTTGGGAGAAGACCACAGCGACAGTTTTTTCAGTGGAGAAACGAAAACCGTTTTCGGTTGCCCATTGTGTCAGTTTATTTAGTGCGATTTGAACTTGTCGTTCACAGGTCACCATGTTTGATCCTCGGCACGCAATTTGGAGATCGTCAACGTATAATGAATGCATGAGAGAAGATGGAATTATTCTATTTACGGAGTTCATTTTCACCACGAACGGAGTTGTACTTAGTATACATCCCTGGGGTACACCATTTTCCTGGACGAATATGCGTGACAATGCCGTTCCTAGACGGACTTGAAATGTTCGGTGACACAAAAAGTCGGCTAGACACTTGAGCATTTTTCCATGGATCCCTAAATCCGCCAGATCTCTTAGTATGCCAAATCTCCAAGTGGTGTCGTATGCCTTTTCCAGGTCAAAGAAAACTGTAAGGCAGTGCTGTTTATGCAGAAAAGCATTCCGTATTTCTTGTTCTAGTCGGACAAGGTGATCGGTTGTTGAGCAGTTCTTTTTATACCCGCACTGGTGAATGTCTAGCATGTTTTGTGTTTCAAGAATGAATGTCAGCCTTGTATTTATTATGCTTTCGTAGGATTTTGCTAAGCAGCTTGTCAGAGCAATGGGTCGGTAGCTGCTGGGAGATGTAGGCGGTTTTCCGGCTTTCAGGAAAGGTACTATGATTGCGTTTTTCCAGGATTTTGGTATTATGCCTGTATCCCATATTTTGTTGAAGAATTCTAGTAGAGCTTTTACGGATGCAAGTGAAAGGTGGGAAAGCATTGAATAATGAATGCGGTCATGGCCAACTGCTGTTTTCTTGCCAGCAGAAAGTACCCTGTTTAATTCCTGAAGTGTTAGGGGAGCATTGTAGGGTTCGTTTGATGTCCGTGTAATAGGCAGTTTCTGTTTTTCTGCAGACTGTTTGTATTTTAGAAATGTATCAGAGTAGTTCGCTGAGCTGGAAACATTATAAAAGTGTTCAGCTAGTATGTCAGCTTGTTCGTGTAGTGTTGTCTGTATGCCTGGAGTTGTGAGTAAAGGTACCGCATATGACGAATAGTCTCCCCTGAATTTCTTGAGCTGATCCCACAACTTTTTGGATGTGATTGAACTATTTATTGAGGTCACATATAGTTGCCATGATGATTTTTCTGCTTGCCTCCGGACGTATCGCGCTTTGGCTTTAGCCTGTCTGAAGTTTATCAGGTTGTTATAAGTGGGGTACCTTCTCAGGATACCCCAAGCCTTATTTTGCTGTTTCTTTGCTTGTGTGCACTCTGGGGTCCACCAGGGGTTTAGCTTCTTTCGCACAATGTTTGATGATTGGGGTATTACCTTTTCTGCTGCTGCTATTAGGACTGCTGTGAGTTTTTCATTCATTTCATCTATGTTTAGTTCTGTCAAAAGGACGTCTTCAAGTTTTGCGTTCTCCGTAAGTAGAGGCCAGTCTGCATGTTGTAACTTCCAGCGACGTGGTTTAGAGCTTGTGATAGGTAATGGGGATGATAGTTTGATGACTGCTGGCAAATGATCACTTCCATATGAAGTGTCCAGGACTTCCCACTTAAAATGATTAAAAACACATGGTGAGCAGAAGGCTAAATCGAGACAACTAAAGTTACGTGAGGTAGGCGAGAAATAGGTTGGTGCACCTGAATTTAAAAGACAAACGTTATTTGATAAAATAAAATCTTCAATAAGCTGCCCTCTTTGGTCAGTTTTATCGCTGCCCCAAAGAGCAGAATGTGCATTAAAATCTCCAACTAAAAGAAAAGGCTCAGGCAGCTGTTCTATAGGTTTTCGATCTCTCTAATCGTAACGTGGGCATGAGGTGGGATATAAGTTGAACAGATGGTAATAGTTTTATATGAGAGAACAGTGATGGCTACAGCCTCGAAAGAGGTATTTAATCGAACGTTTCGGGTAGGAGTGCCACCTTGTACGACTATAGCAACTCCTCCTTACAAACGACTAGACTGTTCGCGGTCCCTTCGGACGACGGTGAAACCTTTGAGCAATTGACTATTTTTAGGGCCTAAATTCGTTTCCTGTAGGCAAAATGCGACTGGCGAGAACTTATTTGTTAGGTCTTTAATGTCACCTAAGTTGTGAATCATGCCTATACAATTCCAGTGCACAATAAAAGCCATAGTGGCGGAATTTGAGAATGTTAATTTATGTGTATGGACTCAAAAGTTGTAGGTGACATGTGTTAAAGGGATTGTACTAATGTGAGAGCGGTAACCGTTCAGGTTACCGGTCCCTTTTTTGGCGCAGTTACTAAGAGTTTATCTTTCTTAGTGCGCTCCAGAGAGCGCTGATCTTTTGGCGTCGAGGACGCTGGAGTTTTTGTGTCGATCTCCATAGCCTTCTCGGAGGCGCTGGATGATCGAGAACCAGGCACTGAGACGCGCGTCTCAGGCCTTGGAGTTCGATTTAGCCTAGGGCCCTGCGAAACCGTGGTCTGCAGGCCCGTCTTTGATGTTGATGGAGCAGCACTGACTGCTGCTACCAAGGGGGCGGGTGGAGTTACTACTGGGCCACTGACTGTGATCCCTGTAGACCCCTGAGACCACTGTGGCGCTGCCCCCTGCTGCGCCGCACTGGCATAGGATGTTTGAGGTAAGTGCGATAGTTTTTATTGCGATAGAAATTATATGGACACTCAAAAGCAGATTTCAGCCGTCGGCGTCGCCGTCGCCGTCGCCGTGAGGTTCCGTATGACGTCATTTGGAGAAGAAATCGTCGCCGCGCGCCGAACGCTGTATGTGCGAGTGAAAGGGCGCGAGGGGCGCGTCTTTCACGGGGAGTGAACGCACGGCGGAGAACAAACGCGCGTTCTGCGCCGTGCTCGCTTAAGGGCTGCAGAAGTAGGCGTCTCTGTTTTCCTTCACAATCACCATGTATGTAGAGCAAACGCGCCTTCTTCCGACGAGCGAGAGGCCGTGGGGGAGGGGGAGGGAAGAGACGCGACGTTTAGCTGCGGCACGCAGTGCCTATTTATATCAGAGGCTCCGGCAACAGTCACCAACGCCGCACGCATTTTGAGCGAACTCGGGCAAAACGCCGATGGCGTCGACAACAGTTCTGCGTGTTGCCGATGCTGCTGCATGTCCAAGTTTATACAGCTGATAAAGCTAATATCATTACTCCGTATAGCTCTCTACAAGTTTGCTATCGCAATTGATGCTTCGCCTTTCAGGTGAAACTGTGACAACTTTTTCCTTGCTTCATAAAAGGAAATCTTCTCTTTCACCGTGAGTGCAATTATCTCATTTTCTTTCTTCCAGCAAGGGCAAGATCGTGAATACGCTGGATGATCACCCTTGCAGTTTGTACAATGTGGAGGAGCATTGCAGTTGTCCGACTGGTGATCATTGGCACTACACTTTGCACATGTTGATTTCCCTCTGCATGATTGCGAGGCATGCCCGAACCTCTGGCACTTGAAACACCGCCTGGGGTTGGGGATATACGGTCTCACGTTGATTTTCACATATCCTGCTTCAAGTGAACGAGGCACAATACTGGTAGCAAAGGTAAGTATGACGTATTTGGTGGGGATTTGTTCGTCGTTTCTTCGGAGAGTTATTCTTTGAACCTTGATTACATTTTGTTCTTGGAACCCTTCAAGGAGTTCTTCATCACTCAGATTTAAGAAATCTTCTTCTGATATCACGCCCCTGCTTGTGTTTAGAGAACGGTGCGCTGAAAGTGTGACTTTGATATCACCGATATTGGTGAGATCAGCCAGCTTTTCCACTTGGTCTTTGGTTTTGAGTTCGATGAGGAGGTCCCCACTTGACATCTTTGAGGCCTTGTATTGTTTTCCAATTTTTTCTACGAGGCATTTCGACACTAAGAATGGTGATAGCTTTCTTACAGGAGTGGTTCTTTCACTGTGCATTACGTGGTAACGTGGGAACGTTTCTGGGTGGCTTCGAAAAGTAAAATCAAAAGTTGCTTCGGTGCGCCCTCTTTTGTTAGGGCGATCTGGAAGGGGGGGGGATGCATTTGCCATGACATTCTTTGAATATTCGGCGGCGATGGTAGCCACCCACCACCGAGCCCAACAAGGGGACGCTACGAGGTTAGGAAAATACCTGTAGACGCCAACTATGCAACGCCGCTATAACCTAATATATGTACCCAAGATTGAATAGATACACACGGTTAACCCTTGCTGCCTGGAAAAACGAGAAGTAAATGAAGTGAGTAGAAGACAAGAAAGATTGAAAGTGAGAGGGAAAGACGAAGACTTGAGAGGGGGACAGGAAAAGGCAACTACCGATTTCCCCCGGGTGGGTCAGTCCGGGGGTGCCGTCTACGTGAAGCAGAGGCCAAAGGGGTGTGTTGCCTCCGCCGAGGGGCCTTAAAGGTCCAAACACCCGGCATCGGCTCAACCCCCAGGATCCCCCTTTCCCCGGACACGGCTAAGCCACGCACGGCTGCACGCGTGAGGGTCCAACCCTCGTGTGCTCGGGTCCGTGGTGTCGCAACACACCAAACGCCTGCTGACGCAGACGCCCCTGCGGGGAATTGATTACAGTGACCTACTATACGGCCTGACGGAAGTAATTGGGTTAGTACTAAAATGCCATCGATTGCGTTTACATTAGTTTGCTCCCAGCTTTTGTTAACATTACATACATATAATTCGTAGAACTAGCTTGCCTGGCTCTCTCAGTGCGTGCCCTACAGCCTTTTAGGCGTTGTTTATTGTTACTAACAACTGAATTTGAAACATTTAATTGGTTATCTTCCCTCGTTTTTTTGTGAAGGCAGCAGCGACACTGAAAACTGATCGACGTGCATTATGGAGGGCAAGGCAGTGTTATAACGTACGAACAAATTGCAGACAAGAATGCGGTTTCTCCATGCTCGATACGTAGAGTAGGTTTGGGTATTTTATGAAGCGCAGCGCTTCATTGTTGTTGGGGCTTGGTGAATCTTCCGGTAGGACCAATGTAAAGCTAAAAAAATCATCCATAGGTGATTTCCTGACATCAGCTTCTGAAGTGGTCATTGCTCTTGGGCTATAGCGGTGCCGGCTCAATTCGAGGACCAATATAGGGTGGAGCGTCAAAATGAGGAAACAAAAAATTAGGCAAGCTGAACTCCATTTGACATTTGTATAATGCAAAGCATGCTTGGTTTGGTAGAGCACGGATGCTGGCACATACCTGTGGCACTGACTCAGCTTTTCAGCATTCTGGGAGTAATCCAAGCAGAGCGCGACCGCACACTATTACAAGTGCCACCTCAAATTTAGAGCAGGTGGTACCCGGCCTTTGATGGAGAGCAGCTTCTCAAGAGGCGCAATGATGTCATGGTTGATTATGCAGTGTTACACACTTTCTTTCGGGATACAAAGTTTTTACCTTACTTCGGCCAGAACTTATGCTTATGACTATCGAAACCGTGGTTTCTTTCTTTTTACCGGCTGCCTCATTTAGAGACTGAACTATCTTCGGGATAGGCCCACAAAAACGATCAGATACAAGCCAGAAAACTGGGTTGACTCGGAGAGAATGCATTGCAATAGTACTGAGCACCCAGGTTTGCCCGTCTCAGCATGCGCATCCGCGAGGCTGCTGCGTGGCAGGACCGCAGGCGTTCTACGGTAGTTCGCACTAAATTCAAGTGCTGAAAGCTCCGTCACATGTTAAATCTTGTCTCGCCAATAAAGTAACTCGTTACATGTTATTGGTTACTCAAAAAAAGGAATCGAAAGATAGTGAACATTACCGAGTAGAAAACTACACAAAAATTTATAACTAGTAATGAATTACATGTAATTCGTTAGAAGTCTGCAAAATATAAGTGCAGTGCCAAAAAATAACAGAGAATATGTCCTTAAATTGGTTACTATAGTGTCCATCTTGTAAAAGTATACATGTACTGGGTGAGATAAAAGTGCATTTATTTGATGCATGGGTGCTGTAGTCATGAACTGTGATGTTTTTTGTGTCGTCACTGATCTCGGAGGCGTGCGGGTGTTGTGAGAGATGAGATTGGTAAACTCATGGCAACACAGCAAGCATGTTTTAATCTCACACAAACTCAAAAAACCTCAAACTAAAAATTGAAGTACACACTAAACTAAAACACAATGAATAAATAAATGCTAACAAAAATACAACCTAATGAACTAATAAACCTGCCCTTAACTTCGCCTACGTTGGTCCTGGGCGTTTCCTACACAAAAGTCTGGCATCACTGGCCTACTGTTGTGACGATACAAGAAAGAGTCGTCCTTACAATGTTCGTCGATGTTGTTGCTCATATCTTCCCGGCCGGAATCTCGTTGGTGCTTTCTCAATGTCGTTGCTTTCGCCGACTGTCGCATAGTCGTTGCTGCCTTGCAGTCGGTCCTTCAACTTGTTCGCCTCCGAAGCCTGTTTAACCCGGTCGCTGTTGCTGACGTGGCAGGGAGGCTCGACGGATTAGGCCTAACGACGTTCTCGCCCGTTGCTTCCGTCTATCTCTCTTCTCCAGTGCCGACGTGGCGTTCCGGGGATTATCAAACGCGCTGGTCTGCCGATGAAAGGGGATCCTCTCTGGAGTGCCCGGCCATGCTGTGTGGTGCTGCAGCTGGTCCAAGGAGCCTCGCTCGAACGTCTCCGAGGTCGACGGCTGCACCTCGGACTGCCCGCGTCACGGACTCGGCCGAACCTCCAAGTCTCCCGTCGCCAGAGCGTAGCTGACGATGCGACCTTCCTGACCCAGAGCCACGTCGATAATGACAGCTCAGCCTCGATTCTGCCTCGACCACACCTCGGTTCATGCGCCTCGCGCGCTCGCGCCCTTCGGAACGCTCCGTTCAAATCGTCTTCTTCTTCTTTCCTTTTGCCGCAGGGCTCTTACTCATGACATGAACCCATGCTTGAAATAAAGGCACTGTCACTGCAGTGAGGGATAATTGTGGTATCGTGCGGTCTGCCACAAGCCAAAGATATGTGTGTTCGCAAAGCTTTTCTTAATTTTAAGGAGAGAGTAGACCCTTTGGTAGGCGTTGAAATAGCTGCCACTTATCATAGTGGTCGGCGTGATAACCAGATGATCGCTACAGTTATATGCAGTCACTGACATTACTTACGTGAAAACGCTCGAATAACAGGCCCACGGGGTGGGGGGGAGTATTCTCGGAGAGTTCACCTAGTGGACTGTCCACTTTGGCTGTCGTCATTGGCTCCAGATTCACGAGCGTGAAAGAGACTGGCTGGCACCTTCGTGCTCGTGAAGCTGGAGCCAGTGGTGACAGCCGGACTGGACAGTCCACTAGGTGGACTCTTACAGAATACCCCCCCCCCCCAGGTCTCCGATACGTATTACTTGATGTGCATCACCGTGAAGTTTCTGCTAGTTTATGCAGGCGTACGGGGTAGTAGAGCACATTGCATGTACTTGTGGCCATAGTACGGCACAGATGGGCGTGAGGAATGTCATCAAGTATAAAAATTACAAACAATATTAAGCAAACCTTTTTTGAAGCTCATGTAAAAAAATAAAAAGAAACGCGCTGATATTTTATGCCCTTTGAATGATTACTGATAAAAATCATCTGTAGGCCTATATAGCGATCTGCTCTAATTTGGTGGCCAACGATGTTTCCTTCATCATACTTACCGAATCTGCATAATTTGTCCATTTCATTTGTTCTTTCAAAGTGACCCTTATGTTTGCCAATAAATTCAGCTTCACGATGCCATCTACTAGCATCCCGGTTAACTCAACTGGCAGGGAGTAATTGCCATATAAAGGCAGTGACCTGGATTTTTGAATCCCAGACGATGAAACATTTTGTTTTGTATTCTTCAGAATTTGCTTTTCAATGAGGCTTAGATGCTAGGGTTGCTGGGTGGTAGTGATTCCTGAGAGAAATTTTTGAGTTATAAAACCTGCACCGTATGCCTCCTATCTACCTTGCAAAATATTGTTCGAATATATGTGCTGCGAGTAAAGATGTAAAAAAGGCCATGACATTTTTACGTTTGGGCCCCACCCATGCAAAAAATCGCGAATATTTACCTTTGCCAAAAATGGCACTGCTGCAACATGCTAACACAGCACGTAATGTGTCGTTCCAGATAAATATGATATCATGAACCGAGGTGAAAGCTGTACTTTTGCACACCTACTGCTGCAGCCGTCACTGATATTTCTTTCCGCTTATTGGGAGCATTCTTTAATTCAATGGTGAAACTGAGTATGAAAGCTTCTGTTAATCAAACCGCCAGATTCTAGTATAGATTAAGTGTGTGATTATGCGCTTGGTCATGTTTTGCTATTAGGTAGATTCCGAGAGCAGCACAGCACAGGGTGCCAGGTATGTTGTAGAGGCACGTGCAGAGGCATGCAGAGGCGATGTTGCAGAGGCATGTGTTGGAAAAATGCATTTCTTGCAACCATCTGCAGTGCTTGCCAAAAAGAAAAGGAAAAAAAAATGCTGGCTCTCCCGTATCGAGAGTGGATGTAAGCATGAAATGGCTACCATATGGCGTCTTTTGCTGCTCATGGTGCCGCTGCCTTCAACCGCTTTTCTTCTTCTAACAGCGAGTGCAGCGCGCTCAGCATCTACTTTTTCTTCTTGTCGCGGACCGCTCACGACTCACAGACCGCTGGCGTTCAAAAGAGCACAGGCAACCTCTCCACCAGCCTTTTGAACCTCGCTATTGGAAATGACATATAAAAATTCAGCGTGCTAGAAGTTATAGCTTGAGTGATATTGCGAACAAACATTAGGAGGAAATCGGAAGCAATATTTTTTGTAACTTGTATGGGCAGTAAATAGCGTGTGTAATGCGGTCCGGTACAAAAGGTTGGGAGCGAGAGACCGCATTTTCTTAACTTTTGACTGGTTGCCCGGATGATCTCGTTTTGTTCTCGCTACGATGCCTGGACGTTCTCGTTTGACTGCCCGGATAACGGATCTGGCTTTTGGCTCAAGGTCACTTGAAGGTCGCTGACACCGGGAGCTAAAAGTATTTTATGCTTAAAAATGCCGGCAGATCCCACGCCCTGTGGGAGTCGGTGTTATGCGAAGCAGTGTGCGGGGAGCCTATCAAGTTAACGAAACGACCATGAGAGCACGAAGACCTAGGCGACTGTTTCGTGACCTACGTGACACGCATGTCATGACATTCATGTCATGAGATCTCAGGAATACCTTTACGCCTACCAGACCTTAAGGCGAAAGCCTTAGTCATGCTCATGACTATGACTTCGACCATCCACCTCCAACCTTTTCCTTCCCTTAGTACCATATATCCGAACTCATTCCACTGGTTTTTTAGTGTTAATCTTTTTTCGCGGAGTCATTGTCATTTTTTCTGGGTCATGGTCTTGACTATGACTTCTACCACCATCCTTTAGTGTTTCCTTCGCTTAGTACCCGCGTCAGAACCCATTGCAGTGGTTTTTGATTGTTATGCGTTTTTTCGCTGAGTCATTGTTATTTTTGCTGGGTCATGGTCATGACTATATGACTTCTACCACCATCCTTTAGTGTTTCCTTCACTTATTACCCACGTCCGAACCCATTTCAGTGGTTTTTAAGTGTTAATCTTTTTTCGCTGGGTAATTGTTATTTTAGGCGGCTGCTCGTGACCTACAGGGGACACCAGGCGGAGCGCCGATCAGCGAGGACGGACTCGCACTATGCTCCGCCTTCTCAAAGGTTTTCAAGAGGAATTTTCGCTCAAACCCACCTGAAAACCGTATATTCTGCTTCGTGAAGCTGTGAGGATCCCGTGGATACCACGATCTCGGACCAGGAACGACTTTACGAGGAGAAACCGCTTTCGGAAGATTGGAAGCACAAGTAAGGACGCTAACCCTCACGACGACTACGGCCGGCGTCGCGCGTCGCGGGAGACTCTCGCACGTGCGGGGTGCGACGGCTTTGTGTGTCTGTGTGGGCGCACGGACCAACAACCAGTGAATTTGGACACTTACCGACACGAAGGACTCAAGGTGAGCGATATTTACCTCACCTTCGTTCCTTTCTGTGTGAAACGCTAAGAACAGTAGCGGGAAACGCGTAAGCCAACAGCATGCCCAGCTGGGCTTGATCGCCTTTTTCGCCATATGGACGTCGATGAAGAGCTTCCCGGCCCTTCTCAGGAGCCGATATGTCTAACCAATGAAACGGACGAGAGGGAAATCTCGTCTCCGCAGACAAGTTCGGATGAACAACCGGCGTCTGGCGACGCGTCTCTCGGAAACGAGAATTACGACGAGAACCATTCGGAACGCCGCGCTTGGACTGAGGACGCTTGGCACACCGTCCTCTCGCGCAGGCAACAGAAGAAACAGTTAAAGCAGAAATCCGACATGGAGAAGACTGCGAATGCAAACGAGAAATCGAAAAGCGATCCACTCGCCAGAAAAGAAGAAAGTCACACCAAACAGGGATTACAACGGATGAAACGCCGCGGCCCACCTCCTCTGCCAAAAGAGGATATCAAGATTATTCTGAGGCCACACAGGGGTCTTTTGGTGAAAAACATATTGGGACTGGAACTCTCCAGGGCGGTGATAGATGCCTGCCAACAAAGTTTCAACGGCAACGACTTTTTGTTGCGGATCCACCCAGGATCAAACATTGTAATCTTATCCACGCCAAGCGAAGACGTGGCGAGTAGGCTGCGAGAGATCAGCCAATTAAACATCAGGGGGACAACTCACTCCTTCAACGCATACGTGGCCGACCCCGAAGGCGTCCTGCGGGGAATAGTTCACGGAATACCAGCCGGAACTTCGCAGGCTGAGCTTATGGAGAACCTGCGTGTTCGGACACAAGGAGTGAAAATTGAGAGAGCAAGAATGTTGGGCTCGTCAAAGACGGCAATAATCACATTCACGGGCCGTGTACTGCCAAGGAGCGTATACATGATGGGAGCCGAGTTAATCTGCTACCAATACAAGCCAACAGTACAGGTATGCAAGATATGCCTCTTAACCGGACACCGAACGGATGTATGTCCAACTCCAAATGTCAACGTGTGCCCCAAGTGCGGGGCAAGAGAACCAACGCTAGGACACCACTGCACCCCCAAGTGTGCCATCTTTGACGGAGAGCACCCCACGGGAGACAGTCTATGCAAGAAAAAACTTAAAAGCGTTGCTCCTCCCAGAAAATCCAGGATTGAGCAGCCAAAAAAGAGGAGAGACCAACCTGAGTGGACCTGCGATGCCAACTCGGACAGCGAATTCCCTCAACTGGAACTGCACAAGCATCGGTGGTTCAGCTCGGAACGGGAGGAACAGCACCAGTCGAGATCAAGATCCCAATCCCCATCGAGTTCCAGATCAATATCTCAATCTAGGAACCAGTGGCAAATCAACAACGGCAGCACGGTATCTGCTCACCCTGGGTCATCCAGCCTAAAGAAACAGAACAAAAGCGGAGGACCCCAGACCAAGACGGACTCTCTCCAGCCCAAGGAATCAAAAGACCCGCAAGCCGCCGGTCGGACAAACAAAAATCACGTGAGCTGGGCGAGAGTAGTATCTCCCAGTGCTCCGGTAACAGAAAATCCGCAATATAAAAAAATATTAGAAGAAAATAAGAGGCTGACCCAAGAGGTCAAGCAGCTCAGGAAACAAATGGCCGAGGAGCGAAATGATTTACATGCGGCAATATCTTCATTAGAGAGAAGGCTAGAGGCTAAGCTGCAGCCACCACCACAATTTCCGAAAGGGACAGCTGGAGGCTGTAGTGAGAGCACAAGCGATACACCGTCAATAAACCGCGTGAATTCAAGGGGAACAGCGACGTCAGGTGAAGGAGGGGAAGGGAGGATGGACGAAAATACCACCACCACCCCGAACGTTATACTAAATAACAACGATCAATTAACGCAGCAAATACAGGCACAGTTACAGGAAAACAGGCAGGGTATCGCTAACGTTAATAAACTCCTACAAGATTTCATGATGGAAATCAAACTTTTCGTCGGAGAGGAATTGAGAACTCAACGACAGTACGTAAACGAAGCCGTGGGAAGTTTGCAGAGGGCGATAAACAAGCGCCTTCGCTCGGCCTCCGCGGGCAGGAGTAAACAATCAAAGGCGGAGCGCGACGACACGGAAGAGCCCATACATCATGGCGAAAAATAATTTAAAAAGTGCAGAACAATTAGAGATCTGGCAGTGGAATTGCCGCACTTTTCACAAGCGCGCAGCTGCACTCCAGAATTATATAAACTCGGCACCAATTCAGCCGGACGTAGTATGCTTGCAAGAAATTGGCACCAAAATGGTCAAGGTGCGCGGATACTACACCCTGCAAAACCCTAATTATCCCCGCATAGCCACGCTGGTGAGTAAGACGATTGCGGCAAAGGCAGAGTATATAGAATGTCTTAAATTCAATCATCAAATAATCAGCTTATTCCCCCAAAAGAGGGGCAAAGCGAGGACTGTAATAGTGAACTTATACAGTCCTCCAAAAGAGAGAGATGTGGATTTTAGCGAGCTCCTCGCGCAAGCGGTTAATATCACGGGCACCAAGGACCGCCTATTGGTGTTGGGCGATTTTAACGCACCTAACAGCGCATGGGGTTATATAAAAGACTCACCCAAGGGAACGCGTCTCGAGCACGCTGCGTCTAGGCTGGGTCTGACCTTAATAACGCTTCCCACCTCGCCCACAAGAGTAGGCAACAGTGTAAGTAGGGACACGTTCCCAGACCTCACTTTCACCTTCAACATCAAAGACGCTTCCTGGACAAATCTGGAGGAAAATCTAGGAAGCGACCATTATATCATCAGCGTCTCCCTATCGACACCCAAACTGCGCAGAGTCATAGGGGACGCGAGGATCACAGATTGGGCGGAATTCAGAAAATGGGATCCCCCACCCGAATCTGTACCGGAATCAATTGAGGCTTGGTCTGAGTACATAAAATCGGTACACGCAAACACAAAGAAGAAAATAGCAAGAACCATAGAGGCACCGGCAGTAGATAGCCACCTGTTACGCCTATGGGAGATCAGGCGAAGCCTTCTGAAGCGGTGGAGAAGTCAACGACTGAATGGGAAACTCTTGCGCAGGATCGCGGCTCTGGCAGAGGAAGCAAACGAACACGCAAGCAAATTGGCAACTGAGGGATGGGTCAGCTTTTGCAGCTCGCTTCAGGGCACACTAAGCACTGCTAAAGCTTGGACCATCCTGAGGAACATCCTTGACCCAGATAAGTCCAAATCCGCGACCAACCGAACAATGCAGAAAATCGCGGAAGACTTCCCGGGCACGGATGACGACCTCATAAAGGCTCTCAGGGCCAGATACATTGGCGAGAGTGCAACCACAACAAATTCGACAAATCAAATCAGTTACACGGGAGGAAAAAATGAAAACCTAGACGCGCCGATAACAAAGGCGGAGGTCTTTGCGGCAGCCCAGGCGGCCAAGAGGAACACAGCCCCCGGTGAGGACCAAATTACAAATGCCATGATCAGGAACCTTAGTGACAAAGTCATAGAGGACCTAACAAATAAATTTAATGAACACTATTGGCTTAAAGGAAAGATCCCTGAAGAATGGAAAAAGGCCAAAATTATAACCATTCCAAAACCCGGGAAGCAGCCTTCCCTGCAGGCACTCAGACCCATATCACTGACGTCATGCATGGGAAAGCTTTTCGAACGGGTCATTCACACCAGACTTCAAAATTTCATAGAGGACGGGGGCCTGTTCCCGGCTACCATGCTGGGCTTCCGCAGTCGCCTCTCGACACAGGACGCTTTCCTCCTGTTACAGGAAGAGGTCCTAAAAGGCGTTCCCACGGGTGGGGAGCATTTGCTGCTTGCTCTCGACCTGAAGGGGGCTTTTGATAATATATCTCACGAGGCTATACTCTCAGAGTTAAATATAATTGGTTGCGGCGAAAACATATTCAACTGTATAAGGGCTTTCCTCACGGAGAGGACGGCAACAATTGGTATCTCACAAGTAAAGTCTGAACCTTTCCAAATGCCAAACAAGGGCACGCCTCAGGGAGCCCTCATATCTCCTTTGTTGTTTAACATCGCCATGCGTAGACTCGCGCGGGCCTTGGACGGTGTCCCGCAGCTAGGTTACACCCTCTACGCGGATGACATCACTCTATGGGCCACGCGCGGGTCTCTGGCCAGCAAGGAGCAGACCCTGCAGGAGGCGGCCCTGGTCGTAGAAAACTTTGCCAGAGCCAGCGGTCTCAGCTGCGCCCCCGAAAAGTCGGAGGTGATCCGTATACATGGAAAACGTTACAAAAGTAACGGACAAATAGAAATCCAAATCGAAAATCAGAAAATTAAAGAGGTCACCGTTGCTCGTATCCTGGGTTTCTGGGTTCAGAGCAACGGTAGGGCAGATTACAGAATTGGTCTCCTAAAATCGGCAACCAAACAGGTGGCTAGGATGATTCAGAGGATCACCTTCCACAAAAAGGGGATGAAGGAAACCGACACTCTACGTTTAGTGCAGGCGCTCGTAATAAGTAAGTTGACATACAGCTTGCCCTTCCACACGCTCAACAAGAGCGAGGAAGGGCAAGTAGACTCTATCATTAGAGGGATCTACAAGGCGGCATTAGGTTTACCGGTGGCCACTGCGACAGACAGGCTCCTCGGGATCGGTGTGCATAACACGTACGCCGAGCTCAAGGCTGCTACATTAATCTCTCAAAGGAACCGTCTCAGCCAGACGAGGTCGGGAAGGGAGATTCTGATAAGGACGGGCTTTCCACCGCATCCCCAAAACTTGGACGAGGTGCTAGTGGACATGCCAGAATCCGTTCGACGCAACATCTCGGTAGCCCCTATCCCGAAGAACATGGCCAAAGAAAGGCATAAAAAAAAGGAGAGAGGAACGAATAAAATGGCTCCGAAAACTAGTCAGAGGCAATGACAACGTACTCTACGCAGACGCTTCGAGATATAATTGGAAGCGCGCAGTGGTTACGGTAATCAATAGCGACACGAGTAGCATGGTATCAAGCGCCTCCCTGTACACGTCCTCGATCGCCAAAGCCGAGTGTTTCGCCATCGCCTTGGCAATTAAACATGGGGAGCGAAAAGTCGGGAAGGCCTACATCACCATCATCTCGGATTCCCAGGAGGCGTGCCGACTCTTTACGAACGGCCGCCTCCCATTAAAAATACGCAACTTATTAGGAAGGGAACTAAAAAACACTTATAGGCTGGTCTGGTGCCCGGGACATGCTGGCCTAGAGGGTAACGAGAGGGCGGACGCTCTAGCTCGAGAGCTCACGAACCGAGCGGAGCACCAGCCGCCCTCCCAATTACAACCACCCCACACGACACTGCATGGCCTTCGCGGGGAGGAAGACAGTGATCCTGCTCGGTTGGATCCGCGCGAGATTCTTGCTCATCAGCGAGGCGCACGGCAAAAGTATGGCGTCCCCCACAAATCTCTTGAAGTGGAAGACGCAATGGACCTCCGTAGAATTCAAACGGGGGTCTATCCAAATTTATTGCGACTGCACAAAATTTTTCCAACCTTGTACGGGCACAATTGTCCGTGGTGTCGCGAATCGCCACCGACCCTCTACCACGTCTCATGGGGATGTAGTAAAAGGCCAGAGAAATTAAATTTTTTACAGGATAGGTACAGACTAGAAAGCTCTCCGGAGCAATGGGCGGCACTCCTCGCTAACTCAGACCCGGAAGTGCAACTAGCGCTTCTGGGCCACGTCCGGCTGGCGGCAGAAGCCAGTGGAGCCCTGGACTTGGGGCCCCACCCATCTAGCTCCTAAATCCCTTCCCTTTTACCTCAATAAATGTTAGTCTCTCTCTCTCTCCCTCTCTATTTCTTTTTTTATCTTTATTTCTCGCTCTGTCTCTATTTCTTTCTCTGTATCTTTATTTCTCTCTATATATATGTATATTTCTTTCTCTCTATCTTTATTTCTCTCTCTCTTTTTTTCTGTCTATCTTTATTTCTCTCTCTTATTCTTTCTCTCTATCTTTATTTTTCTCTCTCTCTCTATTTAAATATGGCATTATTCAATTCCTTCGTAATTTTCGATTTCTCGTGCACCCCTTACTCGAAGCATGTCCGCAACTAGTAGGGAGCTTCAGTATAGCGGTAAACAGCAAATGCAAGGATTTAGCGTTCGTGTTAGCGGTGGGTGCTGCAAACTGCGCATGTGCAGAATGTAAACGTAGCCAGAACTCCTACGTACGTACGCTATTTCCGGAATATAGCATTCAACGCTAACGCACGCAAAGGATTCCGTACGTAGAGCAAGGTGGCGGCGCTGTTGAAGCGAGAGCCGTCCACTTCGGATCTGTCGAGTCGTCGGCCTGCACTGTTCCGCTCATTCGTTCCTCACTAATCCTCGTGTTTGCTTTAGATTTGTGTTATGATGCTTTGACAGCAGCGCACACGTGACAAATTGACGTTGTTTTCGATATACGTTCTCGATTAGCAGCGGAGTAGGCTTAACGAGAGGGTTTACTCATGTTTGCTGGATCCGCCTCGAGATGGCACCCAAGTGTATTTGCGTTAGCGTTTTGCTCCGTACCGCTATTCTAAAGAACTACCTTGTACCGTGCAGTGCAGCCTTTCTTTGCGTTAGCGATGCATCCCACACTAACGCTAACGTAAGCGTTTTCCGCTTTACTAAAACTCCCTATTATTTCACCATGCCTCAAATACTGTTTACAATACTCGGGAACGCGGAAACATCCTTTTCTATGTCTGCCGACGTTATAAGAAGCGATAAAAAACTTCGATGAAAACTTCAAAACTGTCTCACTTTTCCATATTTCTGGCGATTCTCTTGCGTTCCATGGTCGTACATGACAAATTTCTTAGCCCTTGCTACCTGCAAAGAGAAAACATTCCGTAGAAAGAGACCGCGACACATGATACTCGAATATGTCCTTCTTTTCCAGACATTCGTGGTCTTTGAGCCGCCAGTTTACATAGATTCTTTGGATACATGTGCTATGTAGTTGCACATCTGGGTGAAGTCCACGCAGTAAATGTATACTAAACACACAAGGGTTCACCTGTAAAATGGCTCTCACTAGACTTGAGCGCTGTAAATACCGACAAGTCGTGTGTTACATTCGTCCTACCGTCACGCGATATTGTGGTGATCATTCTCATTTACTATTTTTATTAGACACTTTTGTGCTTATTGATGTTAAACGTCTCTTATTTTGTAACTTCAATTGCAACTGTGCGAATTGATGTGTACTCTGCTGATGTAGTGCTTTCCCCTGCCCCGAATTCTCTCTTCAGAGCTCGATGAGATGTTGTGTGCCTTAAAGTGCGTGATCAAATGATACTGTCGTCTTCACTGTATGCAGCAGCGTATTTGATATAGTTTTCATTACCCGACGGTTATCCACCGTTAAACAGAAATGTCAGTTTATAGTGTTTTCGTAGCTGTGCAGTAACTATCTGTCAAACGCGCCTAGGACTTCTTTCAACCCGCCGTGGTTGCTCAGTGGCTATGGTGTTGGGCTGCTGAGCACGAGGTCGCGGGATCGAATCCCGGCTACGGCGGCCGCATTTCGATGGGGGCGAAATGCGAAAACGCCCGTGTGCTTAGATTTAGGTGCACGTTAAAGAACCCCAGGCGGTCCAAATTTCCGGAGTCCCCCACTACGGCGTGCCTCATAATCAGAACTGGTTTTGGCACGTAAAACCCCATAATTTAATAATTTTAGGACTTCTTTCAGCCGGTGGAGAAGTTTTTTTTTTCTTTATGAGGAATGCGACAATCGCTCTTGTCTGATCATCGCCGGGATCACCGAGTTGACCCCGTCATTACACATAGATTTTTCTGTAACCCATCTGAATGGAGCAATGAAAAGCTTACCAAGCAACGATATGGTTCCCAATGCAGCAATGAGAAGCTGAGATTTGGTTTTAAAGCATTTGGCTTTCTTAAAGAACTAACTGCGACTTGTTTTGTGTCTGATTCGTGGGCGGATTGCGATAGTACAGTGTAACACAGTGGACAGAGAGAGAGAGAAAGAAATAATGGAAAGCAAGAATGCATGGTTAACCAGGCAGAGTCGGCTAGGCTACCCTGCACTGGGGAGAAGGGGAACGGGAGTGAGCGATGAGAAGAAAGAAAGAAGTTCACACTTTGCACTGGTAAGACACAATCAAACGTTCATCGCTGAGTCAATCACAAGCGGTCTGCTTTACCGCACGAGATCATGGTGCCAATATAGTCTCTTCTGTGAAAATCCTGTCATCTAATTGCCCTAAAGTTCTCCGAATGGAAATTCTCTCATCTTGGCATGTTGGGCAGTCACACAGGAGTTGTTTACCCGTTTCTTAAAAAATATGACACGCTGTTCCTGCCCTGTGAAAGTGGATGCCCAGCGGAGCTGTGGAAAACCGCCACAACAACGTTTGAGGCGAGTATCCTTTCTAAATACGAAATCATTATATGGCCCATGAAGAGAAATATCCGGCGTTAACATACGATGGTACCGAAACCAATCTGACGAAGGGGTGACGTCGCGTTTGACGTGAAGAAACTTGGTTACGTCATCACCTCAAACGTCTCATGATCACTTCATCACACCAACGGTCGAGTGATGATATCATCACGTCAAACGTTACGTTACGTGATAGTGGACTCATCACGTCACAATATAGCCTGACGACGTCATTATGCCAAACGTGACATCAAGCGATGGCCGTCATCTTCAAGTGATTGTGTTACCGGATGACGTCATGTGACGCTTCTTGAAAAAGAAGCACACTGTGGACTTCCCGCTTCTTTGCACTATCTCCGGGATCAGCCCATGATGACGAAATATGACGACGCCAAAACCTCAAACATCGCGTGATGACCTCATCGCACCAAAGGTCGCTTGATGACATCATCATGTGAAATGTTACGTTAGGGTATAACGGCATCGTCACGTCAAGATATCGGCTGGTGATGTCATTGTCCAGTGATGATGTCACCTGATGACGTCATGTGATAACAGCGCACTGCACTGCACTTCCCGCTTCTTTGCACTGTCTCAGCGATCGTTCCATTACGACGTAATTCGATTACAATCACGTCAAACGTTACGTGATGGCACCAAAGGTCGCGTGATATCACGTCGAACGTTGCGTTACGTGATAACGGCATCGTCACGTGACAATATCGCCTGATGACGTCATCACGTCAAACGAGACGTCGCGCCATGACGTCTTCGTCAAGTGATGATGTCACCTCATGACATCGTGTGATGCATCCTGGATAAGCAGCATACTGTGCGCTTCCCGTTTCTTTGCACTGTTGCCAGGATTGGCCCAAATTTTCGTGTGAGCAAAGGTAGCGCACGCGTAAACGAAAAATCCCGACCAACTAGAGTCTAACGGCTCCGCTGTAAAAAAGCACAGTAGTACGTTGGTAAGGGGAGCATTCTCGCATTATTCCCTCGTGACAGCTAGAGTTTTGAGGCGCTGTTATTGAGATGCTCCGCCTCTGGTCGAAGACATAGACGCTGTCGTTGAAGACGCTGCGCCTCTGGTCGCCGACACTGCACGTGGTTCTGAACAAGACCTTGAGGAGTGGCACACGAAGTACCGGTTGGTTTTCGCGTACTGGTAAGGCACGATGGTAAAGTAAGCGCCATCCATAACTGTCACAAAAATGTGCTAAATCGAAGCGCGCGCCGCACATCAGCCAATCCCACAACGGAGCAAGTCGACCCCGCAGCAGCTTCGATAGAGGGAGAGAGCGCATACGCCACAGACAGCTGAGGCGATCAACGGAGTCTAGAAGCTTTGACAAGATACGCGAAGGCGACGGTAACGAGAGAGAGACAGAGAGAGCACCCGCCGAAACACCCTCTCACCTGGCGAGCAGAGAGAGAGATGGAGTAAGACAGCTAGAGTGTGTGCCAACGAATGAGTTACCTTTGATGACGCTCCGAAGGCCGCGGCCGAAAATGCGAGAAATGTCTAGAAGATTCCGAAGCTTTCTTACGCTATGGGAGCCCGACTCCGTTAGAAAGTTCGAGAAGCGCTGGCGAAGGTTATAAAAGCGCCGTGCGGAAATCAGAAAGGGGATCAGACCGCGCCGGTGAAGAGATGTGACGCGAAGACCGACCATCTGCGGAAGAAGGGGATTCCCCGGCAAGGCAGTCGACGTGTTCTTCGAGCGTCTGCATTTCTGAAAGAAGTTCCTTCTTCGAGATTTGTCTCGAGCTACGCCGAGATCGTCCGGCTCAAGACCAGTACGGGTAAATGCGAGTAAACACTTTGTGTTCATTTGTGTATTGTGTATTCATTTTGTACTATACGTGTTGGACTCTTAGTGCTTGTCGTTAATTATCTTCCAGTGTTTTGTCCATACCCATCTGAACCGTAATGTGTCTAGCCGAAATGTGCATGTGTGTATGTAACTGCCTTGTTGAAGAATATATTTTCTTGTGTTTTGACAACTCTGGGCTCTGACTCGGTCTTTGGACCACAACCGGCGTTCGCTGGCGCACCAGAGGGCCCCTTACGATTTGTCTCTGCTTTCGTGGGGTTATTTTCGGAAGCTGATAAGTCGTCGTTGGAATTTGACCCGGCGTTGGCGACTCGTTCACGGGGTGTGTGACAATAACACGTAGTGCAACACAGGGCCAAAATTAAGTCCTCCAAAAGCATGCTAGACGCATTGAAACAACCAGGGTTGCTTCTTCATAATTCCTTCTCCTAAGTGAATATGTTGTTCTTCGACTTCACTTCACAAGTACTGCTGGAAGAAATAGTTTTACGGTGAAATATTTTCTATGAAGAGAACAGGCTGGCTTCAGGAAGGGATATTCTACGATGGATCATATTCATGTCATAAATCAGGTAATCGAGAAATCTGCGGGGTACAATCAACCTCTCTACATGGCTTTCATAGATTATGAAAAGGCATTTGATTCAGTAGAGATACCAGCATTCATAGAGGCATTGCGTAATCAAGGAGTACAGGAGGCATACATGAATATCTTAGCAAACATCTACAAGGATTCCACAGCCACCTTGGTTCTCCACAACAAAATTAGAAAGTTACCGATCAAGAAAGCGGTCAGGCAAGGAGACACAATCTCTCCAGTGCTATTCACTGCATGCTTAGAAGTATTCAAGCTCTTAGACTGGGAAGGCTTAGTAGTGAGGACCAACGGCGAATATCTCAGCAACCTTCGGTTTGCAGATGACATTGTCCGATTCAGCAACAATGGAGACGAATTACAACAAATTATTGAGGACCTTAATCGAGAAAGTGTAAGAATTGGATTGAAGATGAATATGCAGAAGACAAAGATAATGTTCAATAGCCTGGCAAGGGAACAAGAATTCAGGATCGCCAGTCAGCCTCTAGAGTCTGTAAAGGAGTACGTTTATCTAGGCCAATTACTTACAGGGGACCCTGATCACGAGAAAAAAATTTACACAGGAATAAAATTGGGTTGGAGTGCATACGACAGGCATTACCAAATCCTGACTGGGAGCTTGCCACTGTCGTTGAAAAGAAAACTGTACAATCATTGCATTCTACCGGTGCTAACATATGGGGCAGAAACTTGGAGGTTAACAAAGAAGCTCGAGAACAAGTTAAGGACCGCACAAAGAGCGATGGAACGAAAAATGTTAAGACTAACGTTAAGAGACAGGAAGAGAGCGGTGTGGATCAGAGAACAAACGGGGATAGCCGATATTCTAGTTGACATTAAGCGGAAGAAATGGAGCTGGGCAGGCCATGTAATGCGTAGGATGGATAACCGGTGGAACATTAGGGTTACAGAATGGATACCAAGAGAAGACAAGCGCAGTCGAGGTCGGCAGAAAACCAGATGGGATGATGAAGTTAGTAAATTTGCAGGCACAAGTTGGAATACGCTAGCGCAAGACAGGGGTAATTGGAGATCGCAGGGAGAGGCCTTCGTCCTGCAGTGGACATAAAATATAGGCTGATGATGATGATGATGATGATGATGATGATTTTCAACAAAGTTTTTTTCTGGCCTTTCAATACAGCTTGTACATTCATCGCCCGTGGTGGTAGCGTATCGCACTTCAACTTTGGGACAAAGGCGACAGTGGGGCAAAGGGGATCGCTGCATGCCTCAAGTAAGAAAGCTCGGCCACTGAGGCGCGATACCCGTGTAACAAGCACATGCTTCTGGAAATAGCTGCTTAATTCCGCCGGTAAATGCTTCCTGCAAGCGCAAAAAGCTCTTCACCACTTGAAACCTCGATCTGCCTCGGAACTTCCGTCTTTTTCGACGAAGTGCTACGAAACACACGCACCAAGCTCTTAGTTCCCCAAAATTCAGGACATTTAGATCTCTTTTCGCGCGATGTCTCCACCCGGGGCCATGGTTAAGTCACCTCAATGAAGTGCATATTTGTGATTTTGAGTTCGTGTGCTATTGTGGAGTGTCACATAGAAGCTGCGCTCAGGCAGTCACCGATGTAGTGTGAAACAAATGCAGCAGCGTTGAAAACAAACAAAGCGTGTTTGCTTTATTCTCAATTTACGAACTGCGAGCGCAATTCCGATCACTCAGCCTTTTATGGTGTAGGCACGACTACACCTTCATTACGAGATCTCCCTCTGCAAATCGGGTATATATCATTGCTTTGAAAAACGGCAGCTAGCTTCGCAACTTTAGTTGGCTTACAGAATTCCGTAATTCACTACCAGATAGTTCATGCGTCGGGCCAAAATGAGGATGGCACGAAAACAGGTAGCATGGTCCACGTGCGGCTAAGGGCGAGTAAATCCGTTCCTCGAACACATTATGCTAACTTATTTAAAGGAGTGCTAGACGACGTGACAAGGAAAGACAACACAAGAACGCATTATACTATCTTGCCAGAGTAAGAGCACGTTCAGACTTTTTTTATCTGTCGCATTAAGAGTGTCAAAGTGGAAAAAAGTGCGTGTGTGTAAGTGTGAGAATCCGGTCACGCGGTATATATACACGTGAGTATCTCGGCGAATATCTACAAGGATTCCACAGCTACCTTGGTTCTCCACATGAAAAGTAGACAGTTACTTATCAAGAAAGGGGTCAGGCAACGAGACACAATCTCTCCAATGCTATTCACTGCATGCTTAGAAGTATTCAAGCTTTTAGACTTGAAAGGCTTAGGAGTGAGGATCAAGGGCGAATATCTCAACAACCTTCTGTTTGCAGATGACATTGTCCTATTCAGCAACAGTGGGGACGAATTACAACAAATTATTGACGACCTTAACCGAGAATGTTTAACAGTGGGGTTGAAGATTAGAAGACAAGGATAATGTGCAGATAACGGCAAGCGAACAAGAATTCAGGATCGCCAGTCAGCCTATATAGAGTCTGTAAAGGAGTAAGTTTATCTAGTTCAATCACTCACAGGGGACCCTGATCACGAGAAAGAAATTTACAGAAGAATAAAATTGGGTTGGAGTGCATACGGCACACATTGTCAAGTCCGGACTGGGAGCTTACCACTGTCGTAGAAAATAAAAGCGTAATATAACAGCATTCTACCTGTGCTAACATATGGGGCAGAAACTTGGAGATTAACAAAGAAGATCGAGAGCGAATTAAGGACCGCACAAAGGGCGATGGAACGAAAAATGTTAGGCCTAACGTTAAGAGACAGGAAGCAAGTGGTGTGGATCAGACAGCAAACGGGGGAGTTTGCTGGAGTTGGAGCAGGCCATGTAGACGTACGATGGATTACCGGTGGGCCATTAGAGTTACATAGATAGATAGATAAACTTTAATCCAAAGATAGTTTTGTCTTGCCCCCATGGGGCATCGCTAATGGTAGGGGCCCCTAGTCCAGGGCTCCGCTGGCTCTTGCCATCTTCTCTGCTCTCTGAATCAGCTTGAGCTGGTCGTCGAGGGCCGAGCTGGACAGCAATGCCTCCCATCGCTCCCTCGTGGTGTTCGTGTCATGGTGTTCTATGTTGTGTAGCGTGCACTCCCACGCAATGTGGTATTAGAGTTACAGAATGGATACCAAGAGAAGGGAAGCGCCGTCGAGGACGGCAGAAAACCAGGTGGGGTGATGAAGTTAGGAAATTTGCAGGCGCAAGTTGGAATCAGCTAGCACAGGACAGGGGTAATTGGAGTTCACAGGGAGAGGCCATCGTCCTGCAGTAGACATAAATATAGGCTGATGACGATGATGATATTGTGAGCGCGAAGTTGCGAAGACATGGTTTTTTAACCACGAAAGTGACTTTTCGGACTGGCCATCATTCACCCAGCAATTTCGCCAGATATTCGGCATGTCCTCTGGACGCTCCGAAATCGCGAAACAGCGGCTCGCAACGCGCGTACAAGAACAGGACGAGTCCTATACATCCTACATTGAGGACGTCCTCGCTCTCTGCCGCCGCGCACAGAGTGACATGGCGGAAGCTGACCGCGTTCGCCACATACTGAAGGGCATCAACACGGTCGCCTTTAATGCTCTCGTCATGCAGAAGCCAAACTGCGTTGGTGATATTATCTTGGCCTGCCAGCGTCTAGACACGCTCCAGTCTATTCGCCTGCCACGCGCCTCTTGCGACCCTCATCTCAACGGTGATGCTGAGCTGCGAGCCCTGATACGCACTCTCATCCAGGAGGAACTTCACGGCCATCTTTCTGGACCTGCGACGCTTGCAAGCGTTCGCCCCGCTCCTCCTGGACTATGTGACATCATTAAGGACTAACTGGCGTCGATGACAAACGCCCAAATGGTCACGTCTACTGCACCATTTCGTCCGCAAAAGTTATGCCGAAATTGCCTCCCGGCCTCCCTCGACCATTCAGTCTCCACCTGCCAAAGCTTACCACGACCCCCTAGCTTCGCTGGCAGCGAATACTCCTGCACAGCCGTACTACTCTCCGTGGCGGTCGTCGCCCCTGTTTGTTTCTACTGCGGTATTCGCGGCCACATTTCTCGCTTCTGCCGTCGGCGTCAGCAAGATGAAAGGCGGGGCTATGCTACCTTTGAGCGAGACAGCGCACCTAGGTTTGACTCCTACGTTCCCGGGCGTTACCCAGGTGAAAGGCGAGGCTACGACACCTTTGGGCGAGACAGGATACCAGGGCTAGATTCGTACGTTCCCGGACCGTACACAACCTCTTCTGGTCGCTCTCCTTCACCTTCCCAGGACATGGCTCGAGCATCCCGCTCGCCCCGGCGTCCCTCTCCTTCACCTTACCGCCGTTCCTCATCGCCCTTGCGTGCTGCTTCCCATGTTGTGGACACCCGTTCGTAAAACTAGAGGCTGCAGTTTTAGGAGGAGAAACTGCATCGTATCGGACTGTCCCAATTCCTCCTGCTCGCCCCGGTAATTTGCTATCAGTTTGTCTGGAAGGTGTTTCCGTCGACGCCCTTGTAGATAGTGTAGCCGCTATTTCTGTTATACATCGTGAACTGTGCTTCCGTCTGCGAAAAGTGCAAACGCCATATGTTGGTCCGGTCCTATCTGGTGCCAAAGACGTTCCCATCTTTCCTACCGGACAGTGCACAGCTCGCGTCCTGATACACGGTATTCGTCATCATATGCAACTTGCGGTGCTTTCGACGTGCGCTCATCAGATGATATTAGGTTGGGACTTCCTGTCCGCTGCTTCTGTACTAATTTCGTGCGGCGACGCAAGGAACCACATCAGCGACACCGAGACTTATTCCGTTTTCGATTCCCCGTGTCCCAACCTCATTGCAGCAGCGGATTTTATTATCCAACCAGATGAAGAATGTGTTATTACCCTTGAGTCAACAGACATTGTCGACGGAGACGCATTGGTTGTACCTTCTCAGCGCTGCATTTCTGGAGGACTTGCCATCGCTTCTTGCTTGGTCCGGTTCTCGAGTGGCTATGCCAACCTCACAGCCTTTAATACCACTCCTGAGCCACTACTTCTACCGCAAGGGTCTACTGTCGCCAAGCTCGCCGACGCTGCGCCGGTATGTGTCGTCAGTGTTGCGCCTGCCACATCTTCCACGCATTGTACGCCCGCAGAAGGACACACTAGTGCTATTAAGGCCACCTTGAGTGCAGATCGCAATCCGGCCCAGACGGATGCACTCCTCACCATTTTAATGAAGCATGAAGCTTGTTTTGACGTTTCTTCGCGAGGCCTGGGTCAGACCACTGTAACTACTCATCGAATTGAAACAGACGGCTCTCGCATCATTCGCCGTCGCCCGTACCATGTGTCACCTTCGGAGCGAAAAGTTATAGAAGAACAAGTGAACGACATGCTAACGCGCAACATTATAAGGCCTTCAGCAAGCCCTTGATCTTCTCATGTTGTTCTTGTTAAAAAAAATTATGGTTCTGTCCGCCTTTGCATCGATTATAGGGCGCTAAACAAAATTACCCGTAAGGATGTTTATCCAATGCCTCGTATTGACGATGTTTTGGATACCTTACAAGGTGCCGAGTATTTCTCGAGCCTCGACTTGCGTTCCGGATATTGGCAGATTCCAATGCATGAGCAAGATAAAGAAAAGACTGCGTTTGCTACACCTGATGGCCTTTTCGAGTTTAACGTGATGCCTTTTGGAATGTGCAATGCACCAGCTACGTTTGAACATATTGTTCCGTCCAAGTGCTTAAAAGGGACGTGCGGATCAAAAGGAGAAAGAGGAGAAGGACGACTACTGTGCAGCGGCCATTCCTGCTGTTCGTAGCCTGCTGTTCCTGCTCTAGCACGCCTAAATAAACCCCTTTTCCCCGTGCTTGTAACAAATTGGTGGACGGTGCTGGGTACACCTCGTAACCACGGAGCCTACGCTGCTACAACTTCGCCGAAGCCGTCGACTTGCCGGACTTCCGCCACCCTCACCTGACATGCCTGAATACGCCTGCCAGATTCCCGACGGCTCTGACGCAGTTTCAAGGCCAGCACCTGGCGTTCCGTGTCAATACTATCGGGTGCCACTGACTTTCGGAGGAAAAGCCGGAGAAGATGTCGACGAGTGGCTCACGAACTACCGAAGGGTGAGCCGGTCTAATGGTTGGAACTCGACCACGCAGTTGTCCAATGTTGTGTTTTCCCTTACCGACACAGCGCTCGTCTGGTATGAGAATCACGAAGATACGCTAACTTCATGGGAGCTTTTCGTCGAGGAACTCAGAGCGTGTTTTGGAGACTCTAGTGCAAAAAAGAAACGCCCTGAACAGACGCTTTCGCAAAGAGCTCAGGTTCCCGGCGAAACCTGTACAACTTATATTGAAGAAGTGTTAAAACTGTGTAAGATAGTCAACTCGCAAATGTCTGAAGATGACAAAGTTGGACATTTGTTGAAAGGAGTAGCCGAAGACGTCTACAATTTTCTGATCGGCAAAGAAAGCTTGGATACCGTGTCTGGCGTCATTCGCCACTGCAGGACTTTTGAGACGCTGAAGATGCGACGAATAATACCGAAGTTTGGTCGTCTGGCTAATGTCAGAACGGTTGCAAGTGTAGAGCCGAGCTCGTGTGCTCACCTTTCATCAACTATACGGCAGATTGTTCGTGAAGAGTTGCTCCATCGGGAAGAGATTTACCGTCGCACACCCGGCATCACTGGTGCGTACTCACCACACGAGATGAGCAACACGGCCTTTTCGACCGCTTGGCAACCGACGGCTCACGCAGCGACCATTGAGTATAGGTCTACCCCACAAACGAGAGGGACCATGAGCTATTACGATCATGACTACGACCAACGCCCTCGCCGCACGCACGTCTCCCGGCAGCCGATGCCTAGCCATGATGAATGTGATCCACCTGCTGGCTATGCAATCGACAGCAACACGCGTGACTACATGGAGGAACATCGAAATGTGCGGCCTCTGCCGGTGTGTTTCCAATGCGGTGTCGCGGGCCACATAGCGAGGTTTTGCAATCGTCGCCCAACAACGTGGAATGATTGATCCAGGTTTTCAACCAGGACCACACTTCCTGTGAGGGCAACTCAACGGCCGTACACCACCTCTTGGTCAGCTTGCGCTCCTCCTGGCAACGATTACTGGCCGAGAAGCTTTCGGAGCCGCTCGCCGGCATCTGACAGGAGCTTGACGCAACATAAGAATTGTGCCGATCATAAGAATTGGGATGAAGTTCTACCGTTTATTACTTACGCATACAACACCGCCAAACATGAGACAACCGGTTACAGCCCCTTCTTCCTTCTATATGCTCGCCCGCCCCGGTATACGCTCAACACTGTCCTCCCTTTTTACCACCACGACAATCCTGCGGTCGCGGATACGCTATGCCTCGCTGAAAAGGCTCGGCGACTTGCGCGTCTTCGGACTTTGGCGTCGCAAGAAAACTCCAAAGCACGCTACGATGCATGACATCGGCCTGTTACATATCACCCTGGTGATCTCGTTTGGCTTTGGACTCCCACAAGGAAGCGCGGCTTGTGCCAAAAGCTGCTGGCAAACTGCGAGGGACCGCATGTTGTCATCGAGAAGATCAGCGACGTGAACTACACTCTCGCGCGCCTCACGAACACTGGTCGACGCTCTGCTCGGACACAAGTCGCGCATGTCGCCAGGTTGAAATCATGCACGCCACGACAAGCCAGTTGACTCACCCAGTGGGCTTTGTCTGCGAGGAGAGGTATGTTGCGTCCAAGTGCTTAAAAGGGACGTGCGGATCAAAAGGAGAAAGAGGAGAAGGACGACGACTGTGCAGCGGCCATTCCTGCTGTTCGTAGCCTGCTGTTCCTGCTCTAGCACGCCTAAATAAACCCCTTTTTCCCCGTGCTTGTAACAATATGATAGATACAGTACTCCGTGGCTTAAAATGGAAGACATGCCTTTGATACTTGGACGACATTGTCATCTTTTTGTCGAGTTTCTCCCAGCACCTACAACGTCTAGACCAAGTTCTGACGTGTCTAGCAAAGGCTGGTCTCCAACTCAATACTAAACAGTGCCGCTTTGCAAGCCGAAGCATTAAAGTATTGGGCCACGTCGTCAGTAAGCATGGCATCCAGCCTGATCCCGATAATATCGCTGCAGTGCTGCAATTTCCGCCACCAACCACACTTAAAGAACTCCGCAGCTTTCTAGGACTAGTGTCCCACTTCCGCCGCTTTGTCCGTGACTTCGCCACCATCGCCGCTCCTCTACACAAACTTCTGACTTCTAGCGCGTCCATTGTGTGGTCGGACGACTGTGAAGCCGCCTTCCAGACCCTCAAACGACTTCTCACGTCAGGGCCCGTGCTCCGTCATTTCGATGCAACCGCCCCTACTATTCTACACACGGATTCCAGTGGGCATGGAATTGGCGCTGTCCTGCTGCAGCGGAATCAGAAGTCTGAAGAGCAAGTCGTGGCTTATGCCAGTCGTGCTCTTTCTCCTGCTTTGCGCAACTACACAATTGCAGAACAGGAATGCCTCGCCATTGTGTGGCCAATGCAAAAATTTCGACCCTATCCCTACGGCCGCCATTTCACAATTGTGACCGACCATCATGCTCTCTGTTGGTTGTCGTCCCTGAAAAACTTGTATAGACGCCTCGGCGGTTGGGTACTGCGCTGTCACGTCTTCACTGTCACGTATAGGTCCGGCAAACAACATCAAGATGCCGGCGCTTTCTCACGCTGCCCGCTGTCTCCAAACGCCCATGCTTCACCTTCGATCTGCACGTCACCATCTAGCCACACATATCAGCACACGTCCAGTAGCCCGGGACAGGCGGTTGCCTCAGTTGACTTTCTTCCGTCTACTGACCTCGTCTCACTCCAACGTACTGACCCATACTGCCGAACGCTGATAGACCAACTTACTGGCTTGGCACGACCCCCCAACAGTCGCTTAAGACGACAACTTTCACGTTTTAAGCTTCAGGGTGGAGCATTATTTCGATTAATCTACCATCCTTCGGGTAACCGGTGAGTACCAGTCATACCTCGCTGACTTCGACTCCAAGTATTCGAAGCATTTCACGACGACGCGACGGCTGGCCACTTGGGCTTTCTTAAGACCTACGACCGCATCAAAACGCGTTCTTTCTGGCCGGGCCTTTCCATCTCTGTCGCCAAATACGTTGGCTCCTGCGCGCCATGCCAACACAGAAAACGCTCGACATCCCTTCCAGCCGTTCCTCTGCAGCCTCTACCATGCCCGCCCACCCCCTTCGAAATTGTGGGTATAGACTTGTACGGACCCCTCCCACTCACGTCCACTGGTCACCGCTGGATCGTTATCGCAGTGGATCATCTAACGCGGTACGCTGAGACAGCTGCTCTTCGCTCTGGTACTGCCTCAGAAGTCCCCGAGTTTTTTGCGCACGGTATCGTTTTGCGCCACGGCGCACCTCATGTCCTCCTGAGTGACCGCGGCAAGACGTTCCCCTCGCATGTCCTTCGTGAAGTCCTCCAGGCCTCTGACACCACCCATAAGACATCATCGTACCATGCGCAAACAAATGGTCTTACAGAGCGTTGTCTTCGAACTTTGTCCGACATGATGTCAATGTATGTTCGACCTGATCACACCAACTGGAACACCATCCTACCTTTCGTGACGTTTGCGTATAATACTGCCGTCCAACGTACAACCAATTACAGCCCCTTCTTGTGTACGGTCGTGCGCCGTCTTTCGTCTTGGAGACTACACTCCTTGCAGCACCTGTTGCTCCATGCGCGTCTCTTTCTGAAGAATTTGCTGCTCGTATCACCCGCTGCCGTGAAATTGCCCGCGCCAACACCGCTACCATTCAGGACAAAAGGAAAATTCGCTATGATGCGACGCGTCGCGTTGCTTCGTTCCGCCCAGACGACGAAGTTCTTTTGTGGAACTTCGTCGCACACCAGTTCGCTCACCGGGCCTCTGTGAAAAGTTTCTCCACAGATATCTCGGCCCCTACACCGTTTTGCAAAGAAATTCGGCCGTTAACTACAGCGTCACTCCTGTCAGCTTAGCTACTGACCGCCGCCGCCGCACTACGGAAATCGTTCACGTAACTCGCCTGACACCCTACATTCGCCGTACCTACCCCTACCAACTTGCGGTCTTGCTGACCGCTTTCCTGAAGGGGGGGGGGGGAGTTAGTGTGAGCGCATTTTGTGCATATCGTCGTAGTCATCTGTACATACGACTCATCATCTTGTGTGAGCGCTATTTGTGCATATCGTCGTCGTCATTTGTACATACGACTCATCATCATCTTTTGTCTCGTGCGGTGCTTCGTCTCTGACTCGGGCGGCTGCTCGGAAATAAAGGCATGGCATCGGCCGACGTCTCACAATATATATGATTCGAATTTGTTGTGTTAAGGCGAAAGCCTTAAATGCCTCATCAGACGGCGACCTTGAAAATGCGGCGTGCGGTACAGGAAGTCATGTGAGCACACCTGGTGCAGACACGCGCTCGTGCCACTGCTCGCGCGTTCCTCTTTTTCGACAAGAGCTACGATACATACGCAGCAAACATTTAGTTCGCGAAAATTCAGGACATTTAGATGTCTTTTCGCGGAATGTCTCCACCCGGGGCTGTGGTTAATTCACCTCAACTAAGTGCATAATTAGTGAATTAAGTTCGCGCGATATCGTGGAGTGTCACATGGAGGATGTGCTCAAGCAGTCACCGATGTAGTGGGAAACAAACGCATCATCGTTGAAAACAAACACGTCGGGTTTGTCTTATTCTCAATTTACCAACTGCGAGCGATGATGATGACAAGATTACGGCAATCGGCTCCGGACCACGGTCAGCTTCAGTGTCCTCCGCGGAGAGGCCGGAAGTGTGTCTGTGTGTGAGGGGGGGGGGGGGTTACGGGGGTTTTAACCCCACCCCCTGAGGCCGAGTTAAACTCCCCCCACCACCACGCATCCAGCCCCACCAGTCCAACGTTTACCTTCAGTGCTCTGTTCACATTGTCATTACAAATGAGGAGGTGGCTCGAGGTCGAATTTAACTGAGTAGCAAAACACTCTATCACTGTCTTGTATTTATTGAATCACTCTTAAGTTACTTTGAGTAAAACGCTTAAGAAATAAACGTAGTCCACAAGCTTGGTGTCATTAATATTATAATTATTAGGCATTTTAGTTGCTGTTGGATTCCTCTGGCTACAGCAAGAGAATTGCATATCATGCCCAAAGTGCTTCTTTCCCCCCCTCCCGCACCACAAAAATCCCCCCCCCCCCCTGGCAGAGGTCCTGGGTGCGCTACTGGTGTCGGATGAGCTTCTGAGCAACACTCAGGAGCTCTGGAAGTTCAAGTGAGTGCTAACACATCGGTTTCGCCTTTACCCATAAATAGCATCCAAATTTCTTTTTTAAAGAAAAGACTGCGTTTGAACAGTGCTATACAAAAGACCTTTTTCGGTGATTTCAAAGACGAAGGGCATCTGAGGGGCTCCTTTTTTTTTTTTGCTAATCACAACCATACGAAATCAATGACGGTGATGCAGTAGAAAGCTTAGGGCAAAATAATTCAGAACTATACTTGGAATCTTGAAATAATAGGTAAAAGGAAATGAAACTCGACAAAAACATGACTTGGGGGAAAAGATAATGGGAGAAAAGGAAACACAGGAATTTATAGCTGGCCATCTGCGTCAAAGTTACCTTTTCGTCTACTTCCATTTCCCTCTTCCTTATTTCCGCATTTCTGCTAAACGTAACAGTTTTCTTCTATGCTTTTTCGCTGGCTCCATTGCCTATTAGGTCGTGAGCTTGAGAATATCTTTCTCGGTGATATCTTTTCAAGCACCAGCTTCCTCTGCTCGCGACCCTAAGTGCAACTTGCTTGCGTTTGTTGCTATGGTCGGTGATCCCTGGCATTGCCATTTCTCGCCCCGCCATTTCGTACCTGGACAAAATGGTGAAGGTTCCTTATCGAAGTCCCTTCGAGGAAATGGGCCACGTATACCGGTGTCCTTGACTGAAATCAGAGAACGTATTAGTTCCCGAGACTCGCACTGTAAATCATTCTGAACATTCACATAGACACAACATCATTAAGTATCAGCAGCCAAAATGCAACACTGTAGCATGGCGATGTAAACTCTGGGGTACTTTATGTCTCGATATTTCTGCAAAAAAGTAATATTTATGGAAATAATCATATATAACCAAGAAAACCACATGAATAATTGCGGTTCTATCAGCCACAAGCGAATGTTACACAATTTTTTGGACCGACAAAAAGAAATTGACAGACATTTTATCATACTCCAAACAGGGTGAAGCTTGAAGCCTGCGTGCTCAAGAGACATTCATCAAATTAATTTACATTCTCATTCAAATGCGTCGTTATTTCTTATTACTTGTTTTCTCCCGCCAAAGGTCGTGGGTTCGAGTGCCTTAATTCACGCTACCCTAATTAACTGTGCCTCAATTAACTTTGCCCTAATTAACACCAAGATGGTGGGTGTCGGTGGAGAGTGCGCCTCCCATTAAAGGTCGTGGGTTCGAGTGCCTTAATTAACTTTATCTTAATTAACTATGCCTTTTTTGGCATGATGAGCGGCATCGGAGCCAGCTGTGGAAGACGACGACGACAAAAGCGCGAGCAGTGGCACGAGCGTGTTTCTGCACGAGGCTAGCTCACATAACTTTCTCTACAGCACGCCGCGTTTTCAAGGCCACCTTCTGATGAGGCATTTAAGGCTTTCGCCTTAACAACTAAAAGTAAGTGCTGTACTGATCTGGAAGTGGTTTTGCCAGTAGAAGATCGTCATGGCTATGTATGTCGACCGATAACGACCATGAGGAGGTTTAAAAAGCGTTGACCGGGCCTAAACCTGGTTACCAGTTGCAAAACGCCACTAACATTATTTCCTTATATACAGAAACGGCAAGCCTAATAAGAAAAAAACATTTGCGTAGCTTGCACTGCAAGCGCACTGCAAAGAGACACCGGAGACAGTGGAGCTGATGGGTACCTATCTAGTCCTGGCTTTTGGGCTAGGCTAAGCACGGCCAAGTCACCCCCAGCATTTCCCGGAAGTTATTGATTAATAATAAATTATGGATTAGCTGTTGATTGCCTATCAATTGGCTATCACAAGGTATTGGCCAAGTATTTGGGCTAGGGTAAGCACTACCAAGTCATATCCCCAGAATTTTGCGGAACTTATTGATTATTGATTGATTATCGATTAGCTATCGATTGGCTATCGATGACTGACTAAGCTTAAATAGCCCCAACCATGTTAGTTAGACTTATCCAGGCTCAGCTTCGCTAGTTCACAGGAGAATGTGCCATTGCGCTTGGACCCTTTCTGCACTACCGCCAGGATCGGCCTTCATTTTCTGTTCGCGCGTTACGGACTTATGACCGGCTTTAACAACGCCGCTGTTTAAATTGGCTCGCCACCCCGCCCCTACGAAAGTGCATGTCCAGCGAAGCTCCTGAAAACCACCACTATAACTGCTGAGGGGCGTATGCAATGCTTTATTGCTTTAGAGCAATAGTAGTAATGCTAATTTAGAGTAATGGTAGTAATGAGAGTAATGGTAATTTTGACAGCACGCCGCCACCCATAGCGGTGCTGCAACAACCTTGAAATCAGTTGCTAGGTTGGTTCTTTTATATACGAAAAGTTAGCGACGTCACTTCCCACGTCGCAACGTGCCGTCGGCGCGGCAGTTTGAGCAGCAGTAATCTCTACCGGGAAACGTGTGCGGGGAGCACTACGCGCTTTGCATTGTTATCATGGGCGCCTTAACACCAATTATGTCGTTCGGATGATTGTTTTGTGCTTGTTCTTTATTGAAGCGTATGCTGTTCTGTATGTTGTATGCATGATTCCAAGGAATGTATGCACTCTTCGCTTCACTTTTGTGAGTGCTTGGAGCCTCTGCCTAACGGAGGTATTAGCCATTGCCTTTGGGGGTATGAGCCATTGATGATGACAGTCCTCTGTCGACGTTACACCACGAGGAAATCCCGGGATCCTATGCATAGAGAGCTTCGCTGTAAAACATGCTACTAACGCACATGCGCTGCTCGGACATTTTCATCTTGCGAAAGTTTATATGTGCTGGCAAGAGGACATCGTGTGTTAAGATGAATTTCACTAATTATCAGAATAGTCTATATTAAGTCTACATTTACGGTGCGTCTATCGCCGAAAAAGACGAGACATAAATACCCAGAAAAAATGTCACAAACACATCATAACAAGCATAATCAACAAATAGAAATACATTTTGCGAATCGTTTTTCAGCAATAGGGTTCAGCAAACTGGAAGTGGGCTTCACCTGAAGCCACATTAGGCTTCGTTTTCAATATGTATAGACAGCCCTAATCATTTCGTTTGCTTTACATCACATGTGTGACAGCGCTAAAGCTGGGTGTCATGCACCGACCTGTCTCCTCTGACCTTGCTTTCAAAGTCGCGTGCCAAACTTGTTCTTCGTTCAGTGTTCCTGCTCTTAACCAATTAATGACGCTTGCTGCCTGTCATTCTGTGTTGGCCGAAGACAATTAGCAGGAAACATTGTACTCAACACTCAAACTCGGCAAGAAATAATTTTTTAGTAGGTTGCCAGTGGGCAACACTAGTCAGTAAAGGGTCAAGCAATTGAGTTTTTTTTAAAGCTTTGAAGAAATGCAGGTCAGATGACGAGCCTTACCTGGTTCAACTGCTGAGGACTGCCTAAGAGTGTCACAAAGGCCATCAAGGAGCACGTTTTCCCACCTAACATACCGCAGACAAGCTGACCGGCAGCTTTTGCACTGTCTATCTGGCTAAGGTGACCGCCCTTTCCTAAAGGGTCGAAAAAAAGCTGCAAGTGGATTGGGATGATACAAGAAAAAAACAAGAAAAAAATCAGGGCGGTTAAGCAAGGGCGTGCCCCCTTGGCTACCCTACATTTAGGCGTAGGAAATTGGGCAAAAATTGGTAAGAAAAAAAAAGACAAGAACGACATATGCGCTCAGTGTGAACACTCCCACATAAGAATGCATCTGGAAGCTCAAACGCTGGGGAACACTGTTTTGGAAATAAAAATTAATAATAATAATTTATTATTAAATCTTTCAGATAGACACCGCTATGTAATTGTAATTGTTATTTAATGCACGTTAGCAGGAACGTTGAAAATTTTCATTTGGGTAAGTAGATGTGTAAGAAGTCGCAGAATATTTCAACGGTCCTTGCTTTCCGAATGACCAGGCCCCCTGGTGGCTTGTTAGACAACTGCAACATGGAGTACGAAATGAAACTGGCAGGACTTGATTGTGTAAGTAGCTTTAGCGGCGCTCATTGTTTCATAAGAATGTTGCAACGATGCTAAAGTTAGCCACTCGCTCTCCGCAAAGAGAATTAGTCAAATAGCACATTGATTATCGTTGTGCATTCCGCTCGCAAAAGACAACTAGGGGAAATCATGACGCAATAGCTCAAAAACGGACGACAACACACGAAAGACACAAGGAAGACGTACGCAAAGAACCGCGTGTTGTTTTCTCAAGTAGAACCAACTTAACCGAGTAAATGTTGTAATCACTATCTAACCTAGAAAACTATTTTCTCTCAAAGCGTGCTCTTGCTGTAGGGATGGTAATATCGATGAACGGTTAATCGATTAATCGACTAAAAGTATGCCGCAAAACGATTAATCGTAATCGACGTCTGCCTTTAATTTAATCGGTTTAATCGATTAAACCAGTTCGATTAATCGTTTTCCAGGCAGTGATAAAGTGGCGTGAAAATTTTCAAATCGTACTATAGAATGCGGAGTACGAGCAACTACAGCGCGGCTGCAAAGCCCAAGAGTGACTGTCAACTGTTTTCCCGAGTCCTGCCGAGCTGGCCAAGCGCTTCGCCGCTTTACGCACACGTCACACAGGCTGCCTGGGGCCGGAGAGAGGCCGCCCCCGTGGAGGAAGAAATAAACTAGGAGAGAGCATTACGTGAAGCAGCAAGTCTTGGCAAGCGAACTCAAAGTCAAGCTATTTCCTTCGCTTTTTACCTCGCAGTATAGATCAACACGTGATTCTGAGTGGCAACGTATTGGCCTATAATGTTTGGTTCGCAGTAGTTTCAAATCGTTGCGCACCCGTTCAGCTGCGCTGTTGCCCTGCACCCTGCAGAGAGGCAGCATCAAACCTACCGCACGCTGCTCTGCTGTGGGCATCACGTGTTGGGCCGTTACTTTTTGATGTCAGTAGTGCTGTAATGCTCTCTTCTAATTTCTCCTTCCTCCATGCCCACCCTCCTACTAAGTGGCATTTTTACCATACAGGGTGTTCATTTTCAAGTTTTATGGAATTTTTAGAAATCGCCTGTGGCAGGTAACATAATTCTTATCATTGAGCTGGGTTATTCGATGAGGCGCACATTATTAGCAAGAGAAATCGAAACACATATTCAACGAATTAACAAAAATTCACTAATTAGCTTCTTAATTAATTACTTTACGACACATATTGCAGTTTACGAATTGTATCCTGTGAGCTTGTCAGGCGTATCCACTTGGAATGATTTTTCAGAATGACACCAGTTTGGAGATATGCACCATCAAACTCGCCGTGAAAATTCATTGTTCCACTTACTTTTTTACTAAAATGCATTGAAGCACAAAAGCAACTCGAACGCCCATGTATTTCGTCCCACACTTTGAGAAACAATATCTCAAAACTGGTGTCATCCTAGAAATTCATTTCATTAAGTGGATGCGTGTTGCAAACTCACCGGCTACAATTCGTAACTTGCAATACGTGTCGTAAAGTAATTAACTAAGAAATTTATTATACATTTTTTGTTAATTGTTGAATATGTCTTTCGATTTCTCGTACTACTAATATCCGCCTCTGCGAATAACTCAGCTCAACGATATGAATTATGCTACCCACCACAGGCAATTTTTCAAACATTCCGTATAACTTAAATATGAACTAGAGCACTGCACGGGCCGATTTTTTCAGCCCGGGCCCGGCCCAGGGCCGTTTTTACGTTTGGCTGCCCGCCCGAGCCGACCAAAAGTTTTATGGCGAGACCCGGGCTCGGCCTGGGCCCGGTAATAATCTATGTTACCCGCCCGGCCCAGCCCGCCACCCCCTTACCTTGAGCCCGAGCCCAGTCCGAGCCCAGTCCGAGCCCAGCCCGAGCCCAGCCAGAGCCCGGCCCGAGACGGAAACAGATCACCGAGCGACATAAAAAAATAATACAGTGAAAGGAATTTATTCTTAAGGCATAAATACATGTCATATGCAATTATGAACGCCATTTGAGCGGTCTGATTGCAAATACCAGCGCATGAAGTAGTACAAATGACCCTGACGAGCAGTATCGCCAGCAGTTTCAAACGACGCTACCTTGATGCGGCCCAATCCACTTCTATCGCAGCGCCGCCACTGTATTTTTCCCCGTCGGGCAAAGCATGCGACGTGGAAAGCAAAGCAAAGCAAAGCTCACGACAAGCAAAGCTCACTGCAAAGCATGCGCCGCCCCCGGCGCTCGTCCCCCTCTTCTAGTACACTATAGCCGAAGCGCAGCCACGACCGGTCGTGAGCGCAGCGCATGGATGGAGTAAATGGAGAAAGAAACCTTCTCGGTCCTCCATGGTGCAGCGTAATGCGCTGCTGCTAGGTGGCCGGTTGAGAACATGCGTGCAATCATGGATGGACGCAGTGCCATATTCCAGCCGCGTGACGAATTATGTTACCAGTCATCGTTTTACCAATTTGCCTTTGAAGAATCAGCAAGTCACGAACACGTTTGCAGCGCGCTGAAAGCATTAATTACATTGATTCAGGTAAGGAATACAGTGGCATCCTTTCGTTTGAGGCGACTTCGGTCTTTCTGGACTTTTACATTTTGTTCAAACAGCGCAAAATACGACAGAAGACGAAAAGGTAAGTACACAGGAGTAGCAATGCTAGCTTCCAGCTGCGCCGGGGCAACAGGTTTTTCAGAGTCGAGACGCGCGAGGATAACTCGCTGCACGTTACATGCACACCACCAGAAAGTCCAAGCCCGGCCCGGGACCGCGTCAAAATACCCGATCCTGGCCCAGGCCCGAGTCAAAAAGCACATGCCTTGCCCGAGCCCGGCCCGAGCCTGTGCAGTGCTCTAATATGAACAACCTCTATATTGTTAATTCCTTCAGTGTTGAAAGCTTTCGCCTTTTCGACCCGGCAGACTGGAAGCGGCGGGTACAGCGTCACAGTGGGTTTCGTGCGAAAACGGACGCATAGCAGGCATTGGTTGATTGCTTTCCTTGCCGCTTGTCGCGCTCTTGGGACCCAGAATACTTCGCGTACGTTGTGTATCATCGCTGTTACTCCTCCATGCATGACTCGACGATGGGCATCCGCAAATACCAGTTCGGTGACACGATGTCGACTTGGAAGTAGCAATGGATGCTTCACGTCTCGGCTGTCTCTGAGGTTCTGTAGTCTTCCTTCGACGCGTAGAAGCCCGTTGTCGTCGAGAAATGGGTGTAGTTGTGCTAGCCATGAATTACTGGGCGAACCTTGTCCTTCCAGCAGCCAACTCCTCTCCTCAGGAAACGATTCAGTTTGAATTTGCCGGATCCAATATCTCTCAGCTGTCAATGTTTCTTCACCAGAGATAACTCCCGCTTTTTTAACATTGCACTTAACGTTAGACGCTAGTTGCGTACAGCTTGAGTCCATTTCCTTAAAGGCATGCCATCATCATCCATCAGCTATTTCGTGCACTTGTAGAGTCGCCGCTGCTTCTAAGTCATTCGCTCCGAATAACAGGTCATCGACGTAAAAGGATTTCAGAAGTAGCTGTGATACGGCCCTTTTCTCGGGATGAACTTGTGTCTTCAAGTGATGCTGTATATAGCCGTAAGCAACAATGAACTTGCTGTAAATCCAAAGGGAACTCTGGTCATACGCCAAACCTCTAACGCTTCTTCCGTGAAAGGAACAGCAGGACTTTGGTCAAACCACAGAAATCAGAACAGGTCACGGTCCTCTTTTCTTGTCTCCACTTGCAGGAACGCCTCCTCGATGTCTGCTGTCATAGGCACTAGGTACCATCTGAAGCGAAGGAGAACCTACAGTAAGTCCGGGTTTAGGTTCGGGCCAGTTTCGAAACAACTGTTCATAGATCTCTCTCCTTTGGCGTGAGAGGACGCATCAAAAACCACGCGAAGTTTGGTTGTGAGTGAGTCCTCACGAATAACCCCCCTGTGGGGCCATCTATCGATTCCTTGTCGAGTACAACTTCAGCATGGCCGGAAACAATGTACTGACGAATCGCCGTATTCTATCTCTCAAGCAATCCTTCGGGCTTCGAGATGCGCTTAACCAGATTTCCTAAACGAGTGAGTGCGACGCTGTAATTGTCTTGTAGCAACTCAATATCTGGTTCTTTACACGGCACGGCTACTTGGTACCGCTTTCCAATCTTTACAAGTTTACGTTGGAAAACAGACGTGTCTGCGTGCCCATGAGTTGCTTCCTTTGGCGCAATTCTCATCGCATCCAACGTTCAAAAGGACTCCAGTGTGCTTCGGTCTGATTCTTTAGCTTCTCCAGCTTGCACTCCGAGGACGCAGAACATCACTTCGGATGTTCCGTTTATGAAGCTCGTTTTCATGACAGGACCTTGTAGCGTTAAGCAGTGGCGCACCGACGGGGAGGGGGGGAGATTCGGGGGTTGTAACCCCCCCCCCCCTGAGGCCGACTTAGCCCCCCCCCCCCTTTTGTTTAACCCCTTTTCTTTCCTTACGCATTTGAGTACTGGAACTAAGATGTGAGACGGGCAATCGTCTGTACACTCGCAAAAAGAGCATTTTTTTGACAATTTGCCGTGAAGCAATCGAAATTAATGCTGTTTAGATGGTATTGGCAAACTGTCAACCCCCCCCCCCTGGCAGAGATCCTGGGTGCGCTACTGGCGTCAAGCCGAGAGTAGTCTTGACCACAACCAATCCTTGCACTTCCGTGCTGCGTATGATGTCGCCGCTCAAGATGTTCCAAAGCTGATCAGATCCTGTGAGCAGACTAATGCCTTTCTCGCCACATCCTCGAGACACAGTTTGATTGTCCGCCAGGCGGTAATCTTGTTCGCGTAATTTGGCTTCGAAGGAACATTCCATAGCCGTGGCAGGGATGTCGTGGCAAATTACTGGCATGGCTATCGCTTGAATGATGTGCTCGCTGTCATCAAATTGGCTACGTAGACGAACTTCGACGACATTGCAATTTCTCACACGAGAAGGAGCGTCCGACGCAAACGTGTTCACCGCTAGGCATGTCTCTCTAATGATTTTAGTCCAAACCACGCCACCAGGTCTTCCTTATTGAACGTGCGTTGACTGCCTCCATCGAAGATGCCTCTGATATAAGATGTCTCGTTGGAACCGACGATCCAAGAACGAAAAGTCTGTAAATTAATGGCCTCGTCAAGTTGACAGCTTGTAACGGCTGTCGACCGCGGACTCTCTGTCTTCATTGGCTTGGTAGCATCAGATACGACATTATGTGATCTATCCCCCCTTGTCGCTCGAAAAATTGGGTCGCACATCGTTGAAGCATGCCTGCCTTTGCATGCCGCGCATACCAACTTCCGCCGCCACTCGTTTGCGCGGTGGCCCTTTATAGTACATCGGTATCACCGCATAGCTTGAGCTAGCCGGTTCTTTTTCTCTTATATGGTCAAGGTAGCGCTGCATACCTCGGTTGCATGCCTTGTAGATTTGCAAAAAAAACATTCGTTGCGAATTTGTTTCGATTCATCCGATGCATGCAGGACTGATGACGATAGCACATGCTTTCTGTGGTACCCGCCGCCTTTGAAGGAGGATTCCAATGGAGCAAACTGCTCTCTTGTTTCGAGCTCTATCTGTGTATATCGCAAGAGCTGCTTGAGTTTCTTGCAAGACGTTGCGGTTGCCTCCCCTGAAGCAGAGGATGCCGTGCCTTGTGCGTCATCCTAAAGACGGCTATGGCGGTGGAACGCCACGACGATTTCTTGTGGCAGGGATTGATGCCGAACGTCGTAGAGCATCGCCGCAAAACTGCTAGTTGGTACTTCTAGGACGTTGACGCTGCGCACATTCAGCTGGACTCATTCGTACAGCCTGCGCAACTCCCTCGTAGCCTATGGAGACGCCACGGGCTGCAGTTCGCGGAGCCCTCTGAAGTGATGCTGTACAATCCGGCTCCTGTCCCCGAACCTCTCTTTTAGCAGATCGATGGCACTCTCATAACACGCTTCAGTCGTTGGTAGTCCGGCAATGGCAGCGGCTGCTTCCCCTGCCAGGTAGTTGCGGAGGTAGTGGAATTTATCAGTCGTGCGCAGAGTTGTATTCGCATGGACAGCGCCGTTGAATTGCTCCCAAAACGACGTCCATTGACTCACGTCCCCATGGAAGGGCTTGATGGTCAGCGTTGGGAGACGAGGTCCGAAGCTCTGTGACGCAGCTGTCGTTGGGGTAGGTGGCGTATTGAGCGTCGTTGAGGAAGCCTGTCTGTACCGTGCTGCCGATGCTGAGATCTTCGAGCCGGGCCCGGAGGCGTGTCAGGGTCTCAAGCGTTTGGTCGTCATAATGCGCTTCAGACTCGTACTCTCTTTCAAGATCCTAGACAGGAATCACGTCCTCAAACTGGGCATTGATCTTCCGAAGCTCGTCATGGCTGGCGACGAGCTTGTCTATAACCTTGCTGAACGCCGTGCGGTCGTTGCAGCCGCTCTCCAGCAGCGTCGTCGCCTCATTTATGATTTTCGTTGATTGGGTTCGTCTAGCAGAGCTTTTCGCTTTCAGGCGGTCCATGTTTCGTTAGGATTGCGGCTTACTTGCTCGTAAGGTAGTCGGTTCCGCGCGTTGCTTCCCTGGGTGTGGTTCCGATGAGGATCAGGTTGCTCCGGCTGTAGTTTCTAGAAGAAACTCGTCGGCGCCGGGGCTCGTTGTCCACGTCGTTGGTATCCGCTCGTTGTCCGTGGGTTTTCGGCACCATATGTTGCGGAACGCCGGCCACTTAGAGGTTCCGTCACCAGAAAAGACGGAGCCGCGATACACTCAACGAAGCCTTTAATGGCGAGAGACGAACACCAAAGGTATCATGATGATGATAACGGTGCGCGCACTTTTTGGCGCCAGGCGTGGAGGCAGCAGCCCATGATTCATTCTTTTTCTTCGTCATCTGCTAATCTCCGACACTAGTCACTAGTGGCAATTATAGCTGGCCCTTAACAAATTAAACATTATTCTTTATCGAAGTTTATACGCTTGCAGTTCTTATCCTGGTTCCACCTTTCAAACGTTAAAATAAGTACTTACGTGACTAGATAACTGCGTTTCAGCCTTTTGAAAGTGCCCCCCAAAAATGTCGATTAATCGAATAATCGACGAAAAACCCCGCATCGAAAGCGATTAATCGATTATAGGATAAACCAACGAACCATTAATTGTTAATAGATTAAAACATTTAATCGACCATCCCTATCTTGCTGCTTTCGCAGCAGCATCGCTACCTTAGGAACGGCTGTTACTGCAGAATCTTCGCCGCGTAAAATCATGCGCGCATGCTGTGTGGTACTTACAAAAAGTAAGTCGCTGAACAGTATTAGGGGAGCCACAGGATACCCAGTGTGTGAGAGGTTTGCAACTGGTGCATAGCCCAACAGAAGATCCACCTGGAGAAGAAAATACTATGAGTTGGCCTTGTTCAACTCGCATACAAGTGTATCATAGACTCTTATTTTACTCGTACATTAATTTTACACATGTACGTTATACTCTATATTGCGGCGCTAAAATTTCTGTCGGATAGAATATTGGCGCACATAGTGCACAAATAAGCAACGCCATCCTGTCAATCGCAAACGAGACAGTATACATCTGCCTTTTCTACGAACAATTGGTATTCATAGGCCAACTACAATAAAAGTTTAGTTTAGATAAATTCATAATATCATAGGAGCTGAGTAAGAGGGCGTGCAACGTCCGCAAAATTGCGGACAAACCGACGAAAGTAGGAGCAGAGGGCCAAGAAGCTGCGAACGTCCTTGGCGCACGTTGGCACGGGAAAGTCTTTCACTGCCCGGATTTTATCTTGATCAGGACGGACACCAGAAGAATCGACGAGATGTCCGAGCACAGAAATTGCACGACGACCGAAGTGGCATTTGGACGAATTGAGTTGTAGCCCCGCCCGACGAAAAACAGATAGGACCGTCGATAGGCGTTCGAGGTGCGTCGCAAAAGTCGGAGAAAAAACTACACATCGTCCAAGTAACAGAGGCAGATGGACCACTTGAAACCGTGTAGGAGGGCGTCCATCATTCGTTCAAATGTGGCTGGGGCATTACATAACCCGAAAGGCATCACTTTGAACTGATAGAGGCCGTCGGGAGTAATGAAAGCCGCTTTCTCACGGTCCATGTCATCGACGGCAATTTGCCAGTACCCGGAGCGAAGGTCTATGGACGAAAAATATTGTGCTCCATGGAGGCAATCAAGGGCATCGTCAATGCGTGGTAGCGGATAGACGTCCTTCTTGGTTACCTTGTTTAGGTGCCGATAATGTACGCAAAATCGCCAACTGTTGTCCTTTTTCTTAACTAGGACAACAGGGGATGCCCATGGGCTACAAGAAGGTTCAATGATGTTACGAGAAAGCATCTTATCAACTTCGTGTTGGATGATGTCTCGCTCGGTAGGAGAGACGCGGTAGGGTCGGCGATGGATTGGGCTCGCATCCCCGGTGTTAATGCGATGTTTGACAACAGATGTTTGCCCGAGAGGACGGTCTCCAAGGTCGAATAAGTCCCAGTACGAGGCAAGGAGGCAACATAGTTCATAGGCACACTGGGGCGGAAGGTCGGGCGCGATCATTTTCATTAGGGCATTCAAGTCTGAAGGGGCAGGAGGCACAGCAAGAGTTGCACACGAGGAGTCGTCAGCATTTAAAACCGAAATCTGGTAGTCTTCGGCCGGCGTGATTTGCGCAAGTGATATGCCGTGCGGGAGAACTTGTGCACTAAGTCCAAAGTTCACTAGCGGAAGACAGGACGTGTTGTCCGTAATGGTAATGACGGTGTGAGGAAATGCGACGTTATGCGAGAGCAGGACATCCGGATTAGGAGATACGATGTAGTCACCGTCTGGAATGGGCGGAACGGGTGAAACACCTATGTAGGTAACAGCAAGGTGAGGGAGGCGAATATGCTCTGTGGAACATAGCCGGATCGGAGCACTATCGAGGGGATCAATAGCAACAGGTAGAGCGAGTTGCACAATACCAGCAGAACAGTCTATCAAGGCGAAATGGGCTGAGAGAAAGTCAAGTCCCAGGATTAGGTCGTGAGGGCAGTGTTCTAGGACATAGAATAAAACAGAAGAATGATGATCGGCGACACTCACACGAGCTGGACACATGCCAATAACGGCCGGCGTTCCCCCGTCAGCGACTCGGAGCACAGGCGACGGGGCAGGAGTGAGGACTTTCTTGAGACGATGGCGAAGCTGAGCACCCATGACAGATACGTGCGCGCCAGTGTCAATCAGAGCCGTAACAGGTACACCATCCACGTTCACTTTGATGAGGTTCCGATGTGTGGGCAGGGTCAGAAGAGGATTTTGGCGTCGGGGCGGTATAGCAGCAATATTTAGCAGTTTATACCACTGAAGAGGAATAAAATGGAGCTGGACAGGCCATGTAATGCGTAGGATGGATAACCGGTGGACGATTAGAGTTACAAAATAGATACCAAGAGAAGGAAAGCGCAGTCGACGACGGCAGAAAACTAGGTGAGGTGATTAAGTTAAGAAATTTGTAGGCGCAAGTTGGAATCAGCTAGCCTAAGATAGGGGTAATTGGAGATTGCAGGGAGAGGCCTTCGTCCTGCAATGGGGAGGGCCTTTGGGTGTATTTGGAATAAATAAATAAATAAATATAGGCTGATGATGATGATGATGACTACTGAAGCAATATCGATGAAGGTACAGGGTTGGTCGTTCAAAGAGGGTATAAAATATTTGTAATTGCGGAAGGTTTTCCGCCCATCAACATTCATCGCCGTCTGACTGTAGTTTACGGCGAAGCCTGTGTTAACGTCAGCACTGTGCGGAGGTGGGCAAGGACTGTGAAAACCAAAATCCAGTGGCATCAAATCTTCACACAAGCCACAACCTTCCGCAGTCAGAAATTCAATCACAGCGTGCTGTTTCAACCGGACGTCACCACTGGATGCCATGGTTTTCTCGAATACTGTAGAACGAGAAGAGATAGGAAGGTGAGGGAAGTAACAATCTATAGCTTAAACATCAGTGCCTAAATGAATGAGTTTGCAATGTTTGCAGTAATATTTGAAAAGTACTGGGCTTGGAGGCATTACTTTCTGAATCGCCCTGGTATATATCACATATGATAGATATAAGATGTATGTGTATGGCAAATGATACACACTGAGTATGTACACGAGCATTAAAATGAAGAAAGAAAAATTTACCTATACATTGGGAATATATGTCCTGTCTAACAATGAAATGCATGCCGACTCTGCGTTTCCAAACAATTGAGTTATCTGTTTTTCGTAAAGGATGTATCACGGCAACTTAGCATACAGCATGCATGAGGTTTGTATATAAACAGGCTACTTTTACAATATAGAGATTTCAAATAAGTGCAAGACGATACAGGCCTGTTTGCTGTTTATTAGTCCATTCTGTTGTTTTCAGCGATAAAGACATCGGGCGATTATATCAGGAAATCATTATATGCTGCATCTTAAAGCAATAGAAGGCGTTGAAACAGCAAAACAAAACGAGGCCGGGGACAAGACGGCAAACAAGTACTGACTAAGCATTGTCTATTTATGAAGTTGCAAGGCAATTGTTAGCGCACGCAGCGCCTCCTCTATTTTTTCAATGTCACTGCAATCGCTCGCTCCGCAATGGGAGCCGTTGGTTAGCCTTAGTTCAGTGAGTTGCCGCGATGTGACGCTACCCAGAGAGTATACGACTGTGTAGCGCCCACCAACGCCGCAGCGCGGAGCTGCGGCGTTGGTGGGCGCTACACTACTAAAGAAATCACCGTATACCCACGAAGTGAATGATAATGAGTGGGCGAAGCACCGGGGAATCATACGGGTAACCATGAATCCCCCGTACATTGCCCACTCGAACATGCAAATGAGTGACATAAAAAGGAAGGTGATCCGACGGCTGCGCGAGGCGCGGCTACTTAGTGTGACTCTACGCACGCCGCTGCCGCAAGGGCAGCACCTGTTCTCGGGGCCACTTTTTCGCTCGCTTTGCTGGCGCTTTTATGGGCACGCGCGGCAGAAGGGCTTTATTTCGATAAATGTATGTCGTTCGCCTGCTTAAAACGACTCTACCTGGTTGGAGGAACGTCCCTTTATATTTCTGCCGACATTCCGATTGACTCCGACGCGGCGAGCAGCGGTAAGTGCAGCGCGCTGTATGCTCGTGCAGACGACGCGTCTCTCTCGTGTTCGAAATGACGGCATTTTGACTGTCAGTGGCATGAAACCTTCTACCTGCTCAGGATTTGGCGTCTAAATAACGGAAAATTGCATATCTTTGGGTATGGGTGTTTAAATGCTGACGGAGGTCGTAAATTATCCACTGTTGTGCCACTTCTCCAAGGCCTCCTGAACACGTGCTGCCCCTAGCGGCGACGCTCACTTCCGGTCACACGAAGTGGCCGCTCTCTCGCCCCAGCGCGGGCGCGCCGTCGGAGCGCCTATCTTCTTACACCGTGGTGACAACACATGTGTACAGTATATACAATGTTGATAGCTTCGCGATCCCTCAGCTCCGGGTCCGCTTGTTGTCTGCGTTGCCGTGCTGCAGCAGCTTTGCGAGCCCTCGACTCCGCTTGCAGTTGAGCCGCCACTCTCGCCTTTTCATCCATAGCGGGCGCGCCGTTATCAGAAGCGACCGTTATCATGCATGGCTGAAGAAAGAATGAGAGCGCGCGTCGGGAACGAACGCCCTTGTGCACCGTAGCGCCCCTAGCTACGGACGAGAGAGAAAGAGAGCGCGCGTCGGGAACGAACGCCCTTGTGCACCGCATCGCCCCTAGCTACGGACAAGAGAGGAAGAGAGCACGCGTCGGGAACGAGAGAGAAAGAGAGCGCGCGTCGGGAACGAACGCCCTTGTGCACCGCAGTGCCCTAGCGGTCTCCATCCAAAGCAGAGCTACGGACGACGGACGACGAGGGACAAGGCTCGGCCCTGAGGTGCTTCGCCCCTAAACATAAAGATACGCAGCGCGTGCTCGAGGCGCAAGCTCGGCACGCGCAGTGTCGTTCTGAAAGCTAGCCACGCTGGTCGTCACATCCGCCGCTCCGCTAACCGCCTTCGCCTTCTGAGTTGGAACGACGGCACAGCTCGTACGGTCGCCGTCACGTCGTCCTACATTGGTGACACGGGATAACGCCCATTGTACAGAGCGACCCGCTGAGTAGTATGCGAAGCAGCCATGCGGTCGACTCAAGTTCCCATTACGCGAGCCCTCGTTGCATCAGTAGCAGCTTCTCGGCGGCGTTGACGTTTTCTTTCGGCTTCGCGAGCCAGAAGTTCGGGATCGGCCTGTCGCCGCTGCCGTTTCGTGGCAGCGACTCGAGCCCTCTTCTCAACGCCGCATATCTACGAAGTGAATGATGATGAGTGGGCGAAGCACGGGGGGATCATTCGGGCAAAACGCCGGAAGCGGTCTCCGGAAGCCGGAAGTTGGCTTCCGGAACCGGAAGCGGAACTGAAAATGAAACCGGAAGCGGAAGCCGGAGCTTGGTGTACATGCGCAGTAGGGGTGTGGACGCCGCATGGGGGAGGGAGGGACATAGCCCCGACCATAAGATGCTTCGCATCTAAAAAATAAAGATGCGCAGCGCGTCCTTGAGGCGCAAGTTCGGCACGCGCAGTGTCGTTCTGAAAGCTAGCCACGCTGGTCGTCGCAGCCGCCGCTCCGCTAACCAACCGTCTTCGCCTTCTGAGTTGGAACGACGGCACAGCTCGTACGGCCGTCGTCACGTCGTCCTACAACTGCTTGCGTCACGTGTGCGTCTGAGCCACTAAGCACGCGCCGCTGCCGGTCCGGGGGCGCATCGGTAGACGCTTCACACTTGTGTCAGGATAACTTCATCCGATTTCCGTCGTGATGCGCCACCCAGAGGGTACTCTCCTCCACGACCGTGAAGCAGGCGCGAACGCTAGCCGACGGGAGAGAGTAGGTGTGTCCAATTTGCGTTGTCCTTTTGTTGCGGTAATTCTCCTCATCATCAAAACTATGTTGAGAGTAGACAAACACAGCGCAATTTGTTTATTTTTTGCTTGTTCCTACGTTTATTCCGCTGTTCTTTTTTACGTTTCAGTTTACGTTATCGGGCACCGTTCGCATCACATTTGTCTTTATGAGTAGGCTTCACTGCAACACACAATGTAGGAAACCCAGCTTACAAAGACCAAGCTTACACTGATCGCCTTAAAGTCGGCTTCACTATTAAACACAAATGCTTTGCTGGTAAGACAATTTACAGGAGCAATTTTTAAGCCGTCCTATATCAAACTGTGAAGCTCCTAGGACTTTTTTTATTATTTTATTTTTACTTTGCTGCTGCCCCGAGGCGCGCGCGTGTCCTAAATTTAGAAAGGCTCAGTTTTCAACATTCTCATCAATGTTGCTTAGACCAAAGTATAGCCGAACACCATCAGAATTGGAGGACGCTTAAGATTCGCCTTTAAGAGTGGAAAGTGAAACCATTCAAAGATCCCTGGCTGCTAATCAGGCATTTTTCTCGTATATTCAAATTACAATCCGACGCTATCACGCTACCCGGCATGGCAACTGTGCCAGTGAACTGAGAATCGATCGCACCATCAGGCGCGTAATTTAATTTTTAGAGGATCATTTTTGCGTTTATTCTGCCACGCTTAATAGCCTGCAACAAGAGCTGGATTTCTGGTTGTAAGCAAGCAGTTTTGTCAGATCTTTTTTAACTGCCAGCTCGCATGGCTCCGCGCGGTTGGTTGAACGAAACCGATGGAGGTCACCACTTATTTTTAGCTCGCGCAAAATCAACCAAGCTGGCGTCTTAACTCTTACAACGCGACTCGTTAATTGTATGCAACAATCATCGGGCATGAATTATAGTGTTCACTGTCATTTCCACATTCTGAGCTACCGAGAACTCCATTCAAAATAACGCCTTGAGCCGTCGAAATGCGCTTCGAAGAAGACGCATTGGACTTAACATGTCCTAATTAAGCGCTTGCTTATATTTCCCAACTGCACCGTGTTAAGGCTATAGCTTCGTCACCCAGCACAGCAAGAGCAAATTGTATTCTCAGTGTGCGAAATGGGGCCTATATACACACTTTCTAGTGTTTCCAAACCAGTCTTGAAAGTACTGACTGCCATTACCAAAAAAAAAAGACGCTAGCGATGAAGTAACGCAACACCGACGTTTCTACCCGGCATGGCAACGTTACAACAACAGATGTTGTGATCGTGGTAAGCATTTGCTGGGCTGCTTACATTCTACACTATTTGCAGATGACATAATCAGTTACGATTTCATTCGGTGGATAAACTTTGACGTGGCACACCTTTGACGATGAAGCACTGCAGAAAATGGGCAACTGTTGCGAACCGACACGGATGTTCCCGTACCTCATTTATCTAGGCAAACTCTGCATTACGCGGGTCTAGCTGACGTAGTACTATTGAGCAGAATTCCTGATAGTGAACATCGAGAGTGCAGCCACTGACACCCTAAAAGTTCACCCCGTAAATCTGTTAGGTTTTCGGCTGAGGGAAATTTGCAGCTCTTCTGTTCGAGCCGTCAGCTGCTGTAATAATTATCAGGAGAATATAACTTTTACTTGCTAAAATTTATTAGCAGGACAATACCGTCTTCCCTAGTTCTTCCTCCGTCCATTAAAGCTTATGAACGTACGTATATATTATTGATCATCGAGAAACTATGTGCTCTAAATCAATACTTAGAACGTCTTAAGTAACGTTCTTGTCTACAAAGAGCTCCCATGTGGTGATGAGTTCTAGCTTCGACGTCGTATGAGAGCAGGAACTTAACACCATTTTTTTTCCAGAGCTGCGTGCTGTATTTTTTTATTTTTTGTTAGTCATAGCTGTGTACTCTAAGTTATATTTAGATATTTGAGTAGGTTATATGTATATGCGTGTATAAGAGTGCCTATATGAACATATGCAGTGAATGTAAACTTATGTTCAGCTATAACACCTGTATGTAAAATGTATTCTTTTACTTGTCTCTAAGTCGGAACCCTTCTAACATGATTGTCTGTACTAGAGCACTGCACGGGCTCGGGCTTACCCGAAAGCCCGAGCCCGGCCCGGCCCGTGGGCCGGGCCGGGCCGGGTAGAACAGTTTTTTCACGGGCTCGGGCCGGGCTCGGGCACGGCGTGTGCTTTTTGACCCGGGCCCGGGCCGGGCTCGGGTTTTTTGACGCGAGCCCGGGCCGGGCTCGGGCTTTCTGGTGGTGTGCATGTAACGTGCAGCGAGTTGTTCTCGGGCGTCTCAACTCTGAAAAACATGATTTTTCGGTCTCGGGCCTAAGGTAAAGGGGTGGTGGGTCGGGCCGGGCGGGTAACGTAGATTAATTCCGGGCCCGGGCCGGGCCCGGGTCTCGCCATAAAAGTTTTTATCGGGCTCGGGCGGGCCGCCCAACGTAAAAACGGGCCCGGGCCGGGCCCGGGCTGAACAAATCGGCCCGTGCAGTGCTCTAGTCTGTACCACACGCCGTGGTTGCTCAGTGGCTGTGGTGTTGGGCTGCTGAGCACGAGGTCATGCGATCGAATCCCGGCCACAACGGCCGCATTTCGGTGGGGGTGAAATGCGAAAACACCGGTGTACTTAGATTTGGGTGCACGTTAAAGAACCCCAGGAGGTCCAAATTTTCGGAGTCCCCCACTACGGCGTGCGTCATAATCAGATCGTGGTTCTGGCACGTAAAACCCCATAATTAAAAAAATGCCTGTTACCCATGCCAAACAGGGAAAGGAACCTCGTCAAGCCCTGGCATTTTTCTCTTCTGTCGTGTTGTCATAAAGAAAATGTTTATTAAATATGAACTTGAACTTCAACCTCTCCTTTCAAAGAGAACAAAGCACTACTTTGCAATAACTTCAAGGCGATCAAAACACAACTAGGCCGTGAATAAAAAGTAATTGTCTAAACTGTCTCATGGTGCCCTCAGACAAGAGGTGTCTGTTTATCTCCTAAATTACATGTAATAAGCCCGCACATATCAAACAGACCAAACAAGCGTCATGTGGCCATTTCTAACTTCTTTATGCTTCTCTTCAATCCCCCCGCTCCCTCCGATGTTCTCAGTCTTCTTCTTCTCATTCGGTACGCTTCACTCCCCCCACCTTTTTTATTCATCCCTCCTGGGATGGTATTTAATATTTAAACACATTTTCTATGAAAGCCGATTCTTCATTTTCGTTCGCGCCAATATACCAGACAGTTTTTAAATTGCCTTGCTGACTTGCGGTTTTCACGACACGGTACGGTCCTTTATAGACAGATCCAGTAGTTGATAGTCCCTTTCTCACGAGAAACAAGTCTCCTACCTCCAGCGCTGGTAAGGTTGTGTTTTGCTTCTTATCGAAGTTTCTTTTCATTCTTTCACGGTATTTCGCTTGGCTGTCTTCTGTCCTTCTTGTTTCTGTAAGGTGTACCATCTTGTCGACTCCCAAGGATAAATCAGCGGGAAGATAAGTTGGTTTTGCAGTAGGAACAAAGAGTGGTGCACATCCTAGACCAGTTGTGTGCGATCGGTTATGATGATATACTGCTGCTTTAAGGCAGCACTTCCATCCTCCCGGGAAACTTGGGTACATGTTGATGTATTGCTTCAGGTCCCGAACAGTTCGTTCCGCCAATCCATTAGCTGCTGGATGGTACGGGGCAGTGAATCTCAGTGTTACTCCCCTTCGTTCTGCCCATTCCTGCAGTTTATGGCTTCGGAAGGCTGGACCATTAGCCGATACCAAAACTTTGAGGTTGTCAAACATTTTGCGGTTGAGCAACGAGATCACGCTGTTGGCGTCCTCTCTTCCTGGCTTCGCTGCTACCATCCTTGTGCACTCATCTACGAACACAAGGAACGCTTGCGTCTTCTTCACACCTTCCGACTTCTTACGGAGTTCGGCGAAGTCTAGGTGGACAACTTCTAATGGTGTCCCTGAATGTTTCGGCAATGTCATTTGTTGAGTTGGTTGTTTGAATTTCACCTTATCCAGTTGACATTGGTGACATGATTGCACATACATCTTCGCGTCTCGTTTCATGTGGGGCCATGTAAATCGCTTTGTGAGCTTCATGTTGGTTCACCAAAATCCATCGTGCCCACCTGAATGAGGGCTATTATGGTAGAGATCCAAGATTTTCGGCACAAGTGTGGGAGGCACTGTAATTTTCCCCGTCACGGTAGGTTGTAGTGCTTTAGTTCCTTCCCAAACGTTAGCGGCGTTTATTGCTTCTTGGTGAAATGAAACAGGCGTGACCGCCAACCTCGACATAGCATCACCGTCTTTCATGGAAGCTCTCGGGCGATGACTGACTTCAAAGTCAAACTGCTGAAGCTCGTTCACCCAGCGTGCGATTTTTCGTTTAAGTTCCGCCAACTTCAAAAGGTGTGTCAGTGCTTCGTGATCAGTATAGAGCTTGAATTTTGATCCTTTTAAGTAGGAGTGGATGTACCGAATGGCCTTTAGGACAGCGAGGGCTTCTTTCTCAGTTGTTGTGTAGTTTACTTCCGTCTTGGTGAAAGTGTAACTGTAGTAACCCACCACGCGAAGCTGCTGATTGGCTGCCCGGGTGGAGTCTCGTTGATACAGAACCGCTCCCGTTCCATAATGCGACGCATCTGTATTTAGTTCAAATGGACGCGAAATGTCTGGCAGGCAAAGCACAGGGTCAGAAGAAATTAGCTGTACCAGCTCTTCGTATGCATAATCGCATTCTCTTGTCCATTGAAAAGGTACATCTTTTTGCATCAACCTTGTTAAGCACCGTGTCTTCATAGCGTAGTCTCGAATAAGTGCTCTGAAATGGCCGGCTAGTCCCAAAAACACGCGCAGTGAATGGACGTCAGAAGGCTTCACAAGTTTAGGGATGCGCGCCACGGACTGTTCTTTGGTATTTTTAGTGGTACCATCCAATACTCGACCCAAAAAGGTAACTTTGTTTTTAAAGAACTCGCTGTTCTTGAAGTTTACCTTGAGCATGGCTTCGGACAAAGCAGTGAGAACATGCGCAAGGTGTTCTTCATGTTTCTGCTCACTCTTAGAGTATACAATGATGTAGTCCACATATACATTGCAGAAGCGGCCAATAAAAGGGTTCAGAACTGTATTCATCATCTTCTGAAACCAACTGGGCGAGTTTTTCCAACCTAACGGAAGACGATTATATTCATAAATGTCAAATGGAGTGACAAAGGCGGTGTATTGCTTGGTTTCTTCTTGAATTGGCATTTGCCAGAAGCCTTTGCACAGATCTATCCTGGAAAACCAGGTACAGCCGCCTGTTTCGTCTATGATGCTGTCTATCCGAGGCATTGGAAATGGGATGAAATGCGTTTGGTTGTTGATCGCTCTATAGTCAATGCACAGCCTGAGGCTACCGTCTTCTTCTTTTGGGGCAATGGTGATTGGCGATGCAAATGGCGATACAGATGGACGGATGATACCAGCATATAACATCTTTTAAAGCTCCTCTTTTAGCCATGTCTTCTTTTCTCTCGATAGATTGTATGGCTTTTTCCGGACTATAGTAGTGTCGTGTAATTTAAAGGGCACTTCAAACTTGGTGGTACCAGCAGGATAGCCTCCCAAGCAGAACAATTCCGGGTAGAGTTTCTGAATACTTTCTTCATTTTTCGGCCTGCGAATTC